>NW_022639694.1:263817-285572 GCF_010583005.1 Odontomachus brunneus
AGCTGAGGCGCATCGATTGCTTGTAGAAGCATATGGTGAGGCTGCTTTAAGTGAGAGAAGTTGCCGTGAGTGGTTTCAAAAGTTTAAGAACGGTGAGTTTGACGTCGAAGACAAAGAACGTAGCGGAAGGCTGAAAGTGTACGTACGTACATACGTACATACGTACACATGTATATATATATATATATATATATATATATATATATATATATGTACTGTGACGTGAAGATTTGTAAATATCGTCCGTCACTCGTAGTCGATAGTAAGGAAGCATTATGAGCTTCTCGGCTGCAGGCGGATGTCGCGTCCTAGCCGTGAGGCGTTTAGGACGCGACATCGAATCATACGCAGCCCTCGAATCATATTTTTGTGTATAAATACGGTCATCGAGGTTGAGTCAGGAAGAAGAAGGCCACCAGCAAGGAGGACTGCTGCCGCCGTGGGAGAGAAAAAGCCTGCGAGAGGAACGGCCGCAGGACCTGCTACTCCAGGTGAACCGCTTCCGTTAATAATACGACTCAGTAGGGACCCACAGGGTGGAAAACCTAACACAGAACTGTTTCAGCAACATCCTGAACGGCGAAGCGAAGCTGCCGAAGGGGAGCGATCACAGGCTGTCGCTAGGAAGCCGCGAGGACGGAGTGGATCGACACCGCGGACGAGCGGAGGATAGCTGCCACCGGAGGAAATCGGCGAGCACATCCTCCGCGACCCGGAGCGTCCTCCGATCCGAGCGAGGACGCCGCGAGGCTCGTGGATCGACGCAAACAACGGCTGCCGCAAAGGAGTTAAAGCCAAGGTCAGACGGACAAGGAAGCTCCAAAGCCTGACGTACCGAAAACAGCTGTGCAGAATCTGAGATCGAGAAACGGGGGAAAGATCCCGCCAATGAGCGCCCAAGAGCTGTCGGAAGCGAGTTCAAACACCTCAAATAAAACGGGACGACAACGACCGTTCGAGAGCTTTTGTCGCCCATCTCGCCAAATACACGGAATCTAGAGTGTGAAGGACGCGCCATCCGTAGAGCCGAGAACTGGAAGACGAGGCACCGACGACTCGACCTTCGACCGTAAGATCGCTGCGAGATCCAGGGTCACATTCGTGTGAGTCCAGAGGGACCGCCGAGGCCAGCTATCGGCTGCCCCCGCTCCGCTCAAGCTTTGGTGAGTCCGTTCCGAAAGGGACGAAGACTATATCTTTTGGTGATTTTCGTGGCGCGGAGCGGGCGAGGCGTCGACAAGCGGGGACCCGGCTGTCCTCCTGGACAAGGACAAGGGCTCGCGTCCCTTCCGCGCGTTAGAGGGACAAGTTCACGGGATCATTTCGACGTTAGCAAACCCGCCGAACATCCGCCGGTTGTACCGTCGACGCGGATACACCGCCGAACGCTTACGTGGCGGTCGTGACCTCCGCCGGTCACGACGCTAACTCGCGCTGCCGAATATCTCTGTCGCGATTGCGAACAAGGACTCAGTTTATTATCATAGTATCTTTGCTGCCGGTTAATGCCAGTGTAACGGTAACGAGCAATAAACGTTGTCTCAAGATATTTCGGCTCATTTAATTATCCTAGTCGCTGTTCTATCCTTTCACCTCCGACCTCGCGCGAACCAGCCCCTCTGCCGCGAAGAGGGCTGAGCTGTCGGACGTTCGGGTCAGCCGTTCGGGCGGACGACGAGTGCTACTCTTCGGCGAGACCAACCTTTTCGTGTTTAGTGTACGATTCTTTTAGTGGGTACGGACCGCCGTACCTGGCGCCCAGTTAGAGTTCTCTTTTTGTGTTGAGCTGTCGGGTCTCGCGAAATCCGCCGAACTGTGAGAGCTGACCAGGAAGTAAATAAAATAATTTTGTCGCTGCACCCGATTCGTGTGCCGACTGCGCGAGTCGCGAGTGCAGCGTTACAGTACGTATGTACGTATTTACGTATGTACGTATGTACGTATGTACGTATGTGTGTTTGTGTTTGTGTATTTGCGCGTGTGTGTATCGTTTTATATTAACAATGTATGTAAATATATGAGTACATTGTTGTGAATACATCTATTGTTATTATTATTATCGTCCTTATTTATTGAAATATATTTTGATTATATATTCTGCATATCAATACTAATTGCATATTATTATGACGAAGTTCAATGAGTACATGTTGCGTATATTATCGAGTAGGTTAGGCGGCTACGGATGGCATTACGGTTCTTTGGGGTTATTTCCACCTATTTTTTAACAAGTCTGTATATCGGAAAATCATATTATATATGGTTGGATTCGGCATAAAATATACTTTTTTTTTGGTGGACATAAAATGTTTAAATTACAAAAAAAATTGTTGAGTGGAAGGGATATGTTGACAATCATTACATTTTTCCAATATCTGATTTTGTCATTACAAAGTACTCCTAAAACCATTTAATTTTTGTTTAAAAAATTTTTTTCTATCTTTTGTGTTTTTGACGAAACATGCTGCTAAAGGAAAAAGCGATTTTTTTTCAAAGGGGTGTTTTGGCCCCTAAAAGTCCGTCTGGGCACATATAAAAAAATACGTGTCTCCTCTTTTGATTTAGATTACAACATATTTCAAGCTCATCCAAATCGGAGGTAACAATCTACGTAGGGTTCCTTATTAGTACCAAATTTCAGCATAATCAGATCATCTTTAGCATTTTCATCCGTCATATTAGATTCGTCATTTTGAATTTTGGAATTTTGACATCAATTTCGTATTTCGCGATTCCAAAAACCAGAGGATACCAAGTTTTATGAAAATCGGACCTACTAATCAGAAAATAAACGTTGTGTGCCATATGGCGTCAATACCGGGGTTAATAAATTATATTGCATGCATATATATTGTTGTCTACATACACTAGCATACAGTCTCATTTCTACTCTACTATACTACTCTTCCATTTGTGGTCTTTCTTTGCATCAATAATAGTTTATATATACTCATACATATGTTTGTACATACATTAATGACATTTGTAGGAATTGGTGGCTCTTACTGGGATGTATAACTATGCTGACATTACTCACAAGATTCTATAAAGTTACGGAGCCTCAGCATGTTTGGTAAGACAAATTAAAACTCAGCACTACAGTACCAATTTTATTTAATGAAATTATTAAATTTTATTAAATTTTATTAAATTTTATTAAATTTATTATTAAATTTTATTAAATTTACTATTATAAATTAGTATAGAATCTGTAGAAATTCTTTGATTTTAGTTGGGATGAAACTCATTTTGGAAAAATGGGCAATTGGTACATAAATAGGACATTCTTTTTTGATGTACATCCGCCTTTGGGAAAGGTATATAATTTTTGTGGAAATCTTTTAAGTATGTGTAAATAATTATTTTAAACAATTGTTATTATACTGACGTATTATGTAGCAAAACATTATGCATAAGTGATTTTTTAAATTGTGTTTTATAATATTCGAATCATATACTTTTATGTTTGTAGATAAAAAAATATATATGTATTAAAGGACATAAACTAAATGTTTAATAATTAATTCTTTATAATGGTAACATGAGACAAACAATAATTTCTTAAAAAAAAATCCAAATTGATTGTGGAACTTTTCTCCAGCTTATAAGACTAACAAACAATATATTGCAACTCTCAAAATCAAGTTTCAAATAAGTGATAGCTTGTTCAATAACTTGTATCAAGAGCACAATAATCCTAAAAAATTTGGAGTAATTAGGCTTTTATTTCAGAGAAAAAATCAAGGAAAGTAGACATTTAGAACTATATCGTTTATAAGAGATGAATCAACACTTTCATCACTCGGCTACGTGATGTGGCCATGTGAACTATAATATATTCTGACTGTTTCGATGCTGATGACAAGCATTCAAGTTTCAAAGATCACTTTTTTGATAGAATGTTTATTTTTTTTTCTTATTTCTTTATTTTAAAAATATAATCAATAATTTTTATGCATTATCCTTTTTTTCATAACTTATTCCATTTTTTCATTGGGAAATTGTTGCAATTTTTTAATTTAAAATAATATAGAATATAATTCGTAGTATAGTTTTAGTAAAATAGATTTTTTATAAACTTTATTAATCTTATAAATTACATAAGTTTTTGTACAAATTTTTATCCACAACATTGTAACTTTATTGTATGTAGTTACTTATAAAAATATATTCTGCTAAAATTATTACAAATTATATTTCTATACTATTTGAAATTTAAGAACTCTGAAAATTTTCCCCTAATTATAAAAACATTATTAAAACATGGGATAGGATAAATGGAGAAGAAAAAAAATAATATATGAAAATTATTAATTACATTCCCAAAAAATAAAGAAATGAGCAAAAAAAAAACATTCCACCAAAAAAAAAGAAATGAGCAAAACGAACATTCCACCAAAAAAAAATCTGTGAGACTCTAACGCTCAGCATTTAAAAAGTTACGACGCATGTTTTAATCTACTCCGTCACACTGTCTTGCTGACAGAGAGTATTAACTCGGGTTTCAATCGGTGCAGTTCGAAGCGTCCAACTTTTCTTTGTTTTTTTTTAGAAATGAAGGCCCATTCATTTAAATCCCTTTAAGATTACTTTCGATGTAAACTACTGAATAAGCTATTGGGATTCGTCTAGAATTTAATTTCGTAAATTGAGGCATTTTCTTGTAAGTTTTAATCTTTCCTTTTATTGATTTATTACTTTTTGAAGATAATTTTCCTATTTTATTGCCTTTTTAAATATGAACATTTTGTCAATAGGAAACATACCAGTATGTTATTTAGGATCAAATATAAATGATAGGAAATATAGAGGAAAACGCCCAGTAGCCAATACTAGAATCACTTTAAGCAGAGTTTGGCCATAAGGGAATAACTTTTGATTGGTTCGCTATGTTTCATCAAATCTCATACAATATCCAATCACAGTACGCCTATGGCAGTAGCTTAGGTTAAGACAAAGATAGAGATTGAAAATATGTCTCTCTTTCTCGCAGGATTTTGACGAAACCGCGCGTTATGGCCAAACTCTGTTTATAGTGACTCTACCCAGTACTCGATACAGCACTCAGCAACAGTTTTTGGTACTTTGCTCGGATTCCATCAAATATTAAGGTGTATTTATCAATTACTTATCAATTCTTATTTATTATTTACTTATTCGTTTTTTTTAATCTCTATACTCATCTTAACCTTTTAAGTCATAGTGTATTATACTAGGGATACTAGGGATGTGCCGGATATTGAATTTGCCAGATACCAAATACCGGATATCCGATAACGTGATACCGGTTATCCGATACTAATTTCTAAAGAAATTTCTATATTAACATTTACATAAGTAATACATTACATATCGTTTGCCTATATTTGCCATATAATTTAATATATAATTGGTCATTAAAATCGATCATAAGAATATTTATACCACGTAGCTTACAACGAGACTGTTCCAATTGCACACTATCAACTGGTGCTCTGCTTTATTTAATGAATTACTAAATCCAACTAGATCTAACCAATTATTACACTCCGTGTCGAATCGGTCTGTGTGCAACTGGACTTCACCTTACAACAGAGTTTTTGTTTCTCTTATGGCTCTTGCAGACCAGCGCGATGTGCGACGTAACACGCGATATGTGACGAGCGATATCCAATCAGAGTACTGGTTTTCCGGTAAAACTATACGCTCATTGGATATCGCGCGTCGCATATCGCGTCGCATATTGTGCTGGCCTGAGAGAGCGGGTCACTTTGACGGCACTGCCAAGCGTTATTGAAAATAAATGTTCAGAAAGATTGTATATTACAGAGTTGACTTAATAAAATATAATTAGTTTGTTTGTTCTTAGAGAATTTTAAATTTCGAATTCTGCATTAATGGCGCAAACTTTCAAACTTATACTAATAAATTAATATCCGGTTATCCGACTCTGATACTAATGAAATTCGGTTATCCGGCCGGATTGTAAAGAGATGGCCGGATAGGCCGCATATCCGGCACATCCCTATATGATACTTTTTTTTAGAATTGTTTTTACGAATTTAAACTAATTGTAGAGACTTTGAGGCGGTAAATGTGGATTCATTGTGAAGCTTATATGTTCCTCTAACAGAATCATTTGCATAGAACATTAAATTTTGCAAGTTCAATTATTCATAAACAAATTAATGTAAAAAATGGTGTTTTTTTGAAAAAAATTCATTTGCCAAAAATATTACAAAGTAAACCTATGGAAAAATGGCTTGATTGATGCTTTTTGAGCTGTAGATAACGCAGCCTCAAAAATTTCAAAATTTAAAGTGGTGAACTCAATATAGCCAGCTAAAATACCAACAAGCGGAATAAGTTATATTTCTTTTCGTAAATGAGTGAAGTTGAGTTTACAGCTTGAGTGAACAGCTTGAATTTCAAAAAAGTGATTTCGAATTCGTGATCAGCGACGCCAAAAATTCTCGGATATCAATTTTTACGGAAATCGAGGGAGTTTTAAAATTGTTGTCCGCCATATTGGATCCTCTATCTTGAATTTTCAAAAACTGACTTCAAATTTGTAATTTACGATCCCAAAAACCTCCAGATATCGATTAAACAGACAAAAAGGTTGTCCAGAAAAATTCATGACTTAAAAAGTTAATACTCGACAATATCCGTGCAAGAGTGCCAAAAACAGGTAGAGTACCGACTGGTAGTTTTTTCCTACTAACATATTATTAGCAAGCCAATATAAGATTTTATAAATATATTCTACATAAATATATTCTTTTATCTTCAATCCAATACATATATTTATCTGAGAAAATTTGCTCATTATAGACAAGATTTTTATTTCATACTTGTTTTCATATTAGCAAAGTATTATTCATCTTTTATTTATTTAGCATAAATGCAGTATAATTAATAACTCAATTTACTTGATATGTATGTAATAACATTAAATTTTAGATGCTTATTGCTTTGTCTGGATATATAACTGGCTATGATGGTACATTTGCTTTTGAAAAACCTGGAGATAAATTTGAAAATGTTAATTATATCGGCATGAGAATTGTAAGTTAATTTAACTTAATTAATTAAATTAATTAATTGTAAGATAATTATTTTTAAGTTAATTTAACTTCATCTAAATTAAAAAAAAATTTACAAGAAAATTATAAAATTTACTTTTATTTAGACTATCGAAAGTAAAATTTAAAGTATCAAGTATTAAGTATTAAGTAAAATTTAAAGTAAATAAGTAAAATTTAAATGCAATTTTCCTATTTTAGTTCTGCACATCTTTAGGTGCAAGCATTGTTCCTTTGTCGTATCTCATCGTATGGGATCTCACTAAGTCCACTCGTGCTTCCTCGCTTGCTGCTATTTTTATTTTATTTGGTAAATTACAGTATTCTTATAATAAATGAGATAATCTAGTTGATCAAAATATCGGTAAATAAATTCCATTTCAGATGTAGGACTGCTGACATTAAATCAGTATATTCTCTTGGACCCAATATTGTTATGTTTTATGATGTGCGCGACATGGGGAATGGTGCGCGTGGCGTCGCTCCGAAATCAACCATTTACATGTTCTTGGTGGTTGTGGTTGTCATTTACTGGAGCTTCGCTTGCGTGTACAATTAGTGTGAAATTTGTTGGGCTTTTCGTTGTTCTACTCGTGGGTCTTTATACTGTACACGAGCTTTGGCGAGAATTAGGGGATCTGTCCAATTCTATCGTAAGTAATCTATGTAATGAGTGCCATTTCACAATTTTACGTTGAAAATCATGTAAATTCTGTTATTTTCTCATTCGCTAATATTATACAGCACGTCCCATTTTAATCAATACAACCGAGTATTTCTGAAATTCAGAAAGATGTCGAAAAGTGTTTTGAATAAAAGTTGTAGTATATCGAGGGAAAAGGAAGTAATATTTATTTAGTCTTGAAATGACTTTGAAAACTGTCAGGATCATCTTTAATTTTTTAAATAGAATCATATAATTTTTTAAACATAAATAAATTCCTCTGGACATTTTGCGTACAAAAGTACCGGGATAAAATCATCGAAAAGTGTATGCTTCCCGAGATATATTTCACATTTTGTCCTATTTTCAATATAAAATATGAAATATCTTATAAATTATTTACTTTTCGATCATCTCATCTGAATACTTTCGTACGTAGAATAATGAGAAAATCAGTGATACTAATTTTTGCACATTGGTGTATATCCATAAGTCTATAAAATATGCAGAATTTCATTTAAAATTTTTGTATGTCTTTTCTGCAACAATCAGCTTTAAATATCATTTTAAATACAAAAGTATATTAGGATAAGGTTATTGAAGAATGTATTTTAGGAGATATTTTATTCTGAAAAGTATCAAGATACAATATAAAATATTTTGAAAAGTATTAATTTTTCGATGATTTCATTCCGGTACTTTTATATGAAGAATGACCAGAAGAATCTATTTATATAAAAAGAACCACATAATTCTATTTAAAAAAGTAAACTTGATCTTGACAGAGCTTTCCAAGATCATTCCAAGGTCAAATAAGTATCATCTTCTTTTTCCCTCGATATCAATTTTTGTTGGACATAAAGAGAGAAATGCTTTTCTATATCTTTTTTAATTTCGGGAATATTCAGTTGTGTCGATTAAAATGACGTATATTACGATAATCAATAATTTTAATGTTGCGTATGTGTAGTTATTACTTTAATAATTAATTAGATAATTATATTAAGAAACAACGATAACCTTGATCTTCATATATACTGTCAAAATCATGACTCTGAATAACATTTAAAAGGTTTTAGTTGGTACGTATTGTCTATAAAAAAGTTATAAAAGAATGTTCAAACAAACAGATACTATACTATATTCGATACTATACTATATTCGACACTATACTATATTTGATACTATATTATATTCGATACTATACTATATTCGATAGATATTCGATACTATACAGGGTGTCTGACTTATACCATACCAGAGCTAATATATAGCTAGAATAGATCGGGGTGAGTAATGAAATCGGTATCTTTTTTTAAACAACCATGTAAAATTTTGAGTTATTAAATAAAATAGATGGGGTAATCATAGCTAGAGTAGATCAGAGTACATAATGGAATCAATGTCTTTTTTTAAACAACGTAAAATTCTATCTTAAACCCAGAGGTTGAGAGTACATTTTAGATCTAACACTGCGTGATAGACCCGCGAGCAATCGTCCATTTTCTTCGCCGGCCGCGACGAGTCGTATGTCCTGCCTGCTGCGTCGCGCGTTCTGATTTGCTCAACAATTTTAATTAATATCTATATTTTTCTTCTTGGACGTCTTATTCGGAGCACCCTATATATTCGATAACCTGAGTTCCGCTCAGCAAACAATCGAGTCACAAACGAGTAATGATATAATACACATTGTAGAAGAGTTTATTCGGCGCATTTGATTAAAATTAGAGAGTGCTATTGGAAACCTATAGAGATTTTTGTCAGAAAGATTAAGGAGCTAAGTCTCCCAATAAGTGGAGTAGATAAAAGAACGATATATGATAAAAGTCGTAATTTTTGTAAAAAGTGGTTCTTTTAAAACCTACATTTTGATATGTTTTGACACCTTGTTAAATCATTTCTGGTTAAAATCGTTTACAACCCATGGAAAAGTCCTTCAATTAAAAAATTTTTATGAAATTTATTATATATATTGAAGTGCTGGAATTATGTACAAAGAAGTTCGGTTTTTAAGTCAGTTTTTCGCTAAAAATTTCATATCTTCATATTTTATATCTTAAAAATACGAAATAATATGTTTAGTCTTCAATACTTTTTACACTAACATTCATTGTCACATCAAAGTAAAACTCGGAAATGAAACCAGAAACAGAAAATTTACAATCGCCGGCACGCTTGTAATCCGTTGTATGTAGTACATACAACACACGTAGTACATACACGATAAGAACCCAGATAGCCAAGTGTGATTGAGCATTTTAAATAAACTAATGCACAGCAGGTATTGTTAATTGTTTGCTTGTATATTGTTAACATGTAATCAATACGTTACTGAATGCAACAACATGATTGTTTATACTTACAAGGAACCCCACGTAGGTAGTTACCTCTGATTTGGATAAGCTTGAAATATGTTGTAATTTAGACCAAAAGAGGAGATACGTATTTTTTTATGCGTGCCCAGACGGACTTTTAAGGGGCAAAACACTCCTTTGAAAAAAAAACGGTTTTTTTTTCTTTAGAAGCATGTTTCGTCAAAAGTATAAGAGATAGAAAAAAATTTTCTAAACAAAAATTAAATGGCTTTAGGAGTACTTTGCAATGACAAAATCAGATATTTGAAAAATATAATGATTGCCAACATACCCCCACTACTCAACAATTTTTTTATAATTTTAAAATTTTGTCTATCAAAAAAAAGTATATTTTATGCCGAATCTAACCATATATAATAATATGATTTTCCGACATATGGACTTGTTGAAAAATAGATAGAAATACTCCATATAACCGTAACGCCACCCGTAACCGTCTAATCTACTTGATAATATACGCAACATGTATTCATCGAACTTCCTCATAATAATAGACGCTTAGTACTGATATGCAGAATATATAAACAAAATACATTTCAACAAATAAGGACAATAATCATAATAGATGTATACACAACAATGTACTCATATATTCACATACATTGTTTATATAAAAGGACATATATACAGGGTCTCACACTCTCCTCCAGACATTTAATGGGGACATAGAATAGGTTGATGAAAAATAGGATGATGAACATAAAAGTCCCATACCGTTTTGCGAAATTCGTAATAATAGTCGAATAATTAATTGTGAAAGATTAAGGAAAAGCGTGCGTTGAATGGTAGAGGACAGACCGCTTGAGTCACAGCGCAGCCCAATAATATAGCGCGCGGATGTCGTGCGTGGCGATTGGAAGACAATGCACCATTGTCTATACTTATACCGCTGCGCTCCTACGTCTTGCCGCATCGCGTCGAGGCGTGCGTGCGTGCGTGCGTGCGTGTGTGTGTGTGTGTTTGACGCAATTGCTAGAAGCAATACACGAGTTGCAAAATCGGTCATGTTTATTAGTCATAGTTTAGTCATAGATGTAATGAAATATGAATAACAAGTATACAAAACAATCAGGTTTTTGCGATGCAAATATATATTATATACAGGGTGTTTCACTTTAAGTGATATGATCGATTATCTCGCGAATCGATGATTTTATTGAAAAAATTTTCCAACGAAAGTTGCATGGCCTGAAGGGGGACATGATGAAAATATTGACTTGACCTTGAGTGATCTTGTCCAAATCAGATCAAGGTCATTAATGTTTTTTTAAACGAAAACCCCTATTTTTTATTACATATTCTTGTAACTTATCGCGAGAGCTTTCCAAAAGACTATAATAAAGTTATGGATGCGTTCGTTTTGGACGCTCACATACTTAAATCGCTTACGCTTATAAACGCTATTTTTGCCCGGTTACTTTGATTTCTAAGCGCACTCATCGAAAAGATCATAACCGTTTCCTTTGGCTGTTGTAAGCAATTGTGAGCGTAAAAATAGAGGATAAAGATAAGGAAATTGTTTGTGTATTTGCTCAAATATTAGTTTTATTAGATGTTTTTGATGATAACGAAACAAATAACTTATATAACGAAAAATTAGAAAAGTATTTATCCGTAATGATTGGATCAATAAAAAAAACAATACCTCGGTTAAAAAACTATGTGGAAGTGGTTGTACCATTATACAATGATGAAGTATTTAAGTCACATTTTAATAACTTTTCATTTTATAACTTTTGTTTTATTTAAGATCAACGATTTTAACTTTCATGTTCATGTTTATACAACAAAATATGAAGATTTAGGTACAATAAATTTGTGAGGAAGTCCGTTTCCTTCATCAAATGTATTACTAGTGTTGCTAAAATATTACTTATTTTTTTTTAATTACCCTTATAGAAATATACTAAGAATCATTGATAATTACTTATTATCCAGTATTTTTAATACTGAAAATAAGTAATTATCAATGATTCTTAGTATGATATTTCTATAAGGGTACCGTTGGACAGTGCTTTATTACTCAAAATAAATATGATTTAATAAGAAAAATAATAAATTTTTATGAGAGGTGTCCTAAACTTACCTGTTTCTACATGTTTTGCCTCATCTGATGTAACAACAAGTGTATACATTTTATTATTTGTAACATCTTGCAGAGTTACTCTGGTTTTGTTACTCTCGTTGGAAGTCATTTTGAAACACTATTTCACTTTAAGATTTATATTGGAGGTTAGATTTCATTGACGCAGTCTAACTTATCGTTCTCTTTGGAAAATAAGCGCTTATATGTTCTCACGCTTCTACTGCCCTACCTCGATAGAAGAAGCGAATGTAAGCGCGAGTTATGACGTCACGCATGACGTCAATATGCAGTTTTTAAGCGCTTATAATGCCAAAGTGA
Source organism: Odontomachus brunneus (assembly GCF_010583005.1). Taxonomy (NCBI): domain Eukaryota; kingdom Metazoa; phylum Arthropoda; class Insecta; order Hymenoptera; family Formicidae; genus Odontomachus; species Odontomachus brunneus. The sequence goes on from NW_022639694.1 coordinate 276,328, forward strand.
ACGACGTGAGCGCTTAAAGCGCTTAAAGCGCGTAAGCGTTCAAAGCGAACGCACCCTATGTTTCGTTGAGTACTTTCCGAGTTATGGAGCTTGAATGTTACAGTATCGCCGGCATTATTCATGTACGCATGCACGTGTGAGCGGGATTCTTACACGCGCACGATTTATCCGCACTACTTGACATACGCTCACGCGCACGGAATTGAGTCCAATCCTTCCCAATTGAACGATTCAACTTTCCTCTTTTTTTCGTATAGCTTTTTCTTTCAGTGATCGCTCTTGCCTCAGTTGGCCGGAACAGTGATCGGTCTTGCTTTAGTTTGCCGGATCAGTGATCGGTCTTGCCTTAGTTGGCCGAATTAGTGATCGCTCTTGCCTTAAATTTCAAGCTCCATAACTCGGAAAGTACTCAATGAAACGTAACTTTATTATAGTGTTTTGGAAAGCTCTCGCGATAAGTTACAAGAATATGTAATAAAAAATAGGGGTTTCCGTTTAAAAAAACATTAATGACTTTGATCTAATTTTGACAAGGTCACTCAAGGTCAAGTCCACATTTTCATTATGTGTCCTCCTTCAAGCCATGTAACTTTCGTTTTCAATAAAATCATCGATTCACGAGATAATCGACCATATCACGTAAAGTGAAACATCCTGTATGCAGAGCATCCCACAACTGGTAGAACACCCGTTAGGGGTAGATAGGGGGTGCAATTTGGAACTGAAAGTTTCTTTTCCATTTTTGGATCCGACAATTAGTTAATGAGATATTAATCAATTAAGTTTGCCAATCCCTTAGCGCCCTGAGTGAACGCTCAGGGACGTAGGACGCCATGGACTTCTTAGGAGCCTTGCTTGTCTGTTTTTCTCTCCTTTTTGTACATACCCTAAAATCATTCACGATACTTAACTACCGACATGCAGAAAACTTTTAAGTCACCCGCGTACTCAAAAGAAGCATACCACACATGTCCTCCCCTTCCGGCACATAAAGTGCAATCACTCCGCCCACTTGCACTACAAATATTCAAATTATCCATACACTCATAACCGCACACAAAAACACCCATACATCACCCCTATACATTGAAAACTTGCCACCCCTCTAACCCCGGTCAGGCACCCATCCACACACCCACTCACTCACTCACTCATTCCTATTTATTTCTCTGTGATATAAAAAAAGGGAGAAAAAGCAAGACCCCTAACAATGCGGACAAGCAGAGCCCCTAAGGAGTCCGCCGTATCCTGCAGCCCTGAGCGCTCACTCGGGGCGTTAAGGGATTGATAGACTTAATTAATTAATATCTCATTAATTAATTGTCGAATCCAGAAATGGAAGAGGAACTTTCAGCTCCAAATTTCACCCTCTACCTACCCCTAACGGATGTTCTACCAGTTGTGGGACACCCTGTATATTAGAGTAGTTTTTATTTATTCTTGGTCAAACATTTTTTTTTTCGAGTTTTTTCCGCGGCACCCTCCAAAAATTTTCCATATAACAAAAAAATAATTTCTATCAAGTTTGAATTCGATCGGATAATGAGAATCTATGCTCCCGGGTCGTTAAACATTGGAATACTTTTGTATTAACCCATTAAGGCCCAAGAGAAAATCGCTAAGAATAGGCTTTTAAAAACCATCTAAATTAGGGCAAAACGTCGAAATTTGTTAAAAAGTGAAAAAAAATTTGTTTGATTTCAAAATTCAAGATGACGGACCAATATTTCGGCCCAAAAATTTTAAATTTTGATCAATTTGAGTGAAAATCCGTATAGGGGGGTTTGGGGTTCGCTGAGTATGAATATGCATTTATTTTTTCAAAATTCGTAATGGCGGATTTAATATGGCCGCCCAAAAATGCGAAAATTTGACATAGTTTTGTTATTTGGCAAAAAATCCAATCAAATTATAAGCTACTTTTCGAAAGTGTTTGTTTTGGGGCAAAATATCATACTTTAATAGAATGTAGAAGAAAAGTGTTTTTTTTACCTTAAAAATCAATATGGCGGCCAAAAATTCTTAATTTTGATTTATTTCAATGAAAGTACGTTTTGAAAAATTTTGAAAAAATAAGTACATATTCATACTCAGCGAACCCAAAACCCCCTCTATACGGATTTTCACTCAAATAGATCAAAATTTCAAATTTTTTGGTCGACATATTGGTCCGCCATCTTGAATTTTGAAATCAAACAAATTTTTTTTCACTTTTTAACAAATTTTTTGCCCTAATTTAGATGGTTTTTGAAAGCCTATCCTTAGCGGTTTTCTCTTGGGCCTTAATGGGTTAAGCTTTCTACGTTATCAATATTTTTTAAAGCGTGTTTTCGACAAAACTCGCCCTTGAGGACTTTTGTTTTTTCTTTCTACATCGTTTGAGATCTTATAGTCTCATTTAAGGGGATGTCGGAATGCCTACAAACCTTTTAGGTTATATCGTCCAAACTGAACTGATCGAAAAGTGTTTTTGCACACTTAAAGTACTCTCTGAAACACACCCGGTAGATATAATCTTTTCATCGAAAACGAAAAAAAAATTTTAAGTTAGGTGTTTTGCTAGCACAATTCGTAGGTTATAACAAATTTCTATGATGCATATGAAAAAAAGGAAATATCTGCGGGCTACAAAATGTTCTAAGGAATAACGTCCAATCTTCAAAAATATGCTTAGAAGCTTTAGAAAACCACAGTTTCTTACGGAAAATTGTTATTACTTTTTGCTAAAATGTAGATAAAACATAGCAGTTTAAACTTCCATAATAATTCACGGATACTGCGCTAGTGGCGTTAATGCTACAATAGGCCACTGTGGCAGAGCTGGGAAATCTTTCCGGGCGCACTGGCGTTTTGCTCCTTCCACTTCTTACACAGAGACGTTTTCGTCCGTGTGACTACGCGCGCTCGGCCGAACAGAAGCGTCTCTGTGTGAGAAGTGGAAGGAGTAAAACGCCAGTGCACCCGGGAAAGATTTCCTAACTCTGATTACATAACCTCTTAGCAGACGACAACTTCCTTCCTTCCTTCCTTCCTTCAATATATGGCTACAGGCCTCTATAAGAGTAATGCCCCTACGCCAGTTAAAAAAATAATGCTCATGCGGAGGCGAGCAGCGAAACCAAAATGGTATGTACATAATAATAATTGGAAACAGAGGCGTCTTTTTCAACGTATATACTAGTGTACTGTTTATCAGTATTTACTGCCACATGCATTTTTTTACATTTTTTATATGTTATATATATATATATATATTACATCTTTAATAAACATAGATGTTTCACAGATTTATAAATCTATTAGATATTTTGTTCTGTGTGGAAAGACGATATCGTGGACAAAAGTCGGCAAGTTAGGCTTGGACGGCGTCGCGATCGAAAAAATGACAGTCGGGTTGCCATGATACCGCCAGAGTCGGGTCTTAAGTTGACATCGGCAAATTGTATATAGATCCTCTTTCAGATGCTGTTGGTATAATTGACCCACGAAGCGATCCAAGAAAGTTATAACTCATTTTTCTAAAAAAATGAAAGATTTTTCGAGTTATTTTTCTAAAAATTATTTTAAATTAGGAAAAGTCTTGCTAGATCATAATGCATGGAATAGTGTTATAGATACTTCCTTTTTCAAATTCGTCAGTATTTTTTTTTTAATACATCATGTCGAATTGAAGATGGCGGCCAAAAAATGGAAAAATCGTCGAAATTTGGAATATTTTCGATTTTATATTTTTTTCACAAAATCTTTTGAAAAGTCATCAGATATATGTAAACCTAACATTTCACATGTACGGGGCATTAGGTTGCAGCGAAAAACGCGATAGTTTTCGGATCGGAATGGCACCATGTGGAAAAATTGTAAATATGTACCAATAATAATTGTGTAAAAGTTCAGCTCGATCGGATAATATCTATTGCCTGCGCAAATCAGTGAAAGATTTCAAGTTTTAAATCAAAATACAAAAAATTAACTATTTTATCGTATTGACTTGAGACAATCTGATTTATGTTGGATGGCTTTACGAAATCGCTTTACATTAGAAAAAGGTCAGAAATTACTAATTAAGAATCTTAATACATATGTAGGGGATGTCGGATGGATTGCTAAAAATCTCAACTTTGGTCAATGTAAACAAAATCCACAATATTGTCAATTGTCGATCATCCGATTTTCTAAAATTAATTTCTTGAAACTTGAATATCGCAAAACAGTATGAGACTTTCTTGTTCATCTCAATCCATTCTACATTCTCACGAAGTTTAAGAATTGTAGTCTAGAACACCCTGTATATATTTAAAAGTTTTTCCTGTTAAATTATTCCTAACTGTTTGTCAAATATGATCACTTCTTATAACGGCCTTAATTCGAAATAATTTTTAATTTAGTCCGCAGGACGTAACAAGAGTAATGTCTGCAATCTCCTATATTTTGATTGTACGGCGTACAATAAAAATCTGCTACTTCAAGCTATAAAAAAACTTTTTGAACTACCTTATTTTGATCATTTTTGTCGAAGTTATATTCATTTATATATTGAGCGATATTAGGGTGAAGTAGATCAGAATTCGAATTTGAGTTTTTCGTTTGCCGGATTACTCTCACATCACTGAACTATCCTACACTTACCAACATTTCTTTTATCTATTTGTCAAGATGATATTTCTTAACTCTTAATTGTCTACACTCCCATGTAGGGTTTACAACGAACCCAACGTTTTACCGGAGCTATGGCATTTATCTAGCAGTTAGAGTCTATTAGCCAGTACTGCTCGATGCTTGGCCAACGTACGGCGACCGATTATAAACTCTGGAGTTCTGTTAGCTAGTACTCGGCTAGTACTGGTCGATGCTTGGTCATTGAAGTCTAGCGTTATAACGAGCGCCGATGTTTGGCCAACGTACGGCGACTAATTATGAACCAGAGTTCTGTCAGCCAGTACTCGGCCAATGTTAGTCGATGCTTGGCCATTGAAGTCTGGCGTTATAACGAGCGCTGATGCTTGGCAAACGTACGGCAGCCAATTCTGAACCACAGTTCTGTTAGCCAGTACTCGGCCAGCATTGGTTGATAATTGACCATTGAATAGTCTGACATTACAATGAATGTCAGTACTTGCCCAACGTATGGCACCCAATTATGAACCAGAATTTTCTTAGCCATAATAACAATATCCAGGTTTAAATACATATTCGGGTTATGATACTTTTACTTTATTAGACCAAGTTTACTAGTGTCGGGTAAATGCCAGCGACCACCCAGACAGTATACAATATTTATGATAGATATTTATAAATATTTATTTTGAAATATTATATAAATATTTTATATATATAAAAGAAAAAGTATCAAAATCTTTATTAAAAATATTATTAAAATGTAGACTAAATATTTTATATAATACTTATTGTAAACAAAAAATAAGTATATGTAGTAATATTTTGTGTGTGTGTAAATATTTCTATAAATATTACATATGAAAAATAAATGTAATTATTTATAATTATTAAATTAATGAGGAAATAAGTAAATCGAAATTCAAATTGGTAATGTACACTGAAAAGAAATTCTTTAAATTAAAGAAATATATTTTGTTAAATATAATTTCTTAACTGAAAAAAATATTTATTAAATTTTACAAAACATGTAATAAATATAAAGTAATATTTTTTAAATTGGTAAAATGAGCTGTAAAATTACGAATTTCTAGAGAAAAAATTATTTCTTTGATTTAAAATATCTATATATAAGAATAAGCAAATGATTTCCTTACAAGAAAAAAATTAGTTTTTTTTAATATAAAAACTGTGTTTAAATAAATATTTGCTTGTTTTAAAAGTAAATAAAATACAAGTAAATCATTTTATAAATTTAAATAAATTATTTTCTAATATTAAAAGATTTTTTTTTTCAAATTAAAGTTTCTTATTAGAAAACTATTTAAATTTACAAAATGATTTAATTGTATTTTACTTACTTTTAAATAAGTAAATATTTTTTAAATATATATTTTTTTGTTTTCGTGCATGGATATATACCATATGTAAAGCAATATAAAGCATTTTTCAATCGAAGTAACAGTGGTGCAGAAGGTAAGATAATCGACTTAAGAACCAGAGGTCCCAGATTCAAATCTCAGCAATGGTAAGCAAATTTTCGAAGTACAATTTAAATTGAATTAAGTAGCGTGTAAAACAGTAAAGTGGAAAATTTAAGAAAAATTAAAAAAAAAGAAAGAAAAATGTATATAAATATTTTTTTGTGCTGTCTGAGCAGTCTCGGACTAATACTGGTATGCAACATTGGGCCGATGTCAGTAGCCAGTATCAGATGGACATTGACACCCAATATTGGGCCAATTTTGGTAGCCAGTGTTGGGCCAGATTTGGTACGAGCTATGGACCCAGGTTATCATCCAGATAGAAGCTGTTGTGTTAGCAGTGTTGTACTAGTAACTTTTACCAGCGTTGCGCCAGCACTGCAAGTGTGACAACCAATACTGGCCCATTACTGGGCCGATCGTAAAACCCTACATATGCTCTTGAGGTTTGCCTATTTTTGAAGGCGCGTAAAATAATAATGTAATTTCTGCTAATAATATATATGTAAATAATTTACGTAGTTTTATTGAACATTTTAGTTTGTAATTATATAATAAGGAGATGAAACTCTTGAAAGAGAGTTATTTAGAGTGAGTTTGACGATATATGTGAAGATTAACTTTGATATATAATTATATATATACATAATTATATATATTATATATAAAGTGTCCCAGAATAACCTACGAAGCTCTCGTGAGAATGTAGAGAAGGTCGAGGTGAAGACAAAAGTCTCATGCCGTTTTGCGATATTCGCAATAATAATTCGCCGAGAAATTAATCTCGAGACATCAAGAAAAAACATACGCTGAATGGTAGAAGACGGAGCACACGAGTCACATCACGGCCTAGTAATATAGCACGCGGATATCAGCGTGCAGCGATTAGAAAAATAACATACCACTGCCTGTGCTTATATCGCTGCGCTCCTACATCTCGGCTTGGCGCGGTGCGACAAGATCGCAGGAACATAGCGATATAAGCATAGGCAGTGGTGTGTTGTTTTTCCAATCACCACATGCCGACATTCGCGCATATTACTGGGCTGCGCTGACTCGAGCGTTTCGTTCTCTATTCAGTACATGTACCATTCAGTACATGTTTTTTCTTAATCTTTCGCAATTAATTTCTCGGTTATTATTACGAATATCGCAAAACAATATAGGACTTTTATATTCACCTCGACCCTCTACGTTTTCATAAGAACTTCATAGATTATTCTGGGACACTCTATATGTACATGGTGTCTCGCATAAAACGTACCAAAAGAGAAATATAAGTAGAGCAGATAAAAGTGAAAAAATATTGTAGAGATTATTTTTCAAATCACCACGAAAAATTTCGAGAACACGGCTCGGGACATACGGCTCGCCGAGGCTGGCGAAGAAAATGAACAATTGCTCGCGGGCCTATCTTATAGGCCAGAGAGGTGGGCCGTTTGGTGGCATACTGAAATGGATAGCTCCGTGTATGCGTCCACGAGCGTGCGCTCATCCATTTATTTCGTCGGCCACGGTGAGCCGTATATCCCTCCTGCCGCGTCGTGTGCACTGATTTACCCATCTATTTTATTTAATAATTCGAAATTTTACGTAGTTCTTCGAAAAATGACCTCTATAATATTTTTTTCACTTTTATCTGTTCTACTTATATTTTTCTTTTGGTGCGTCTTAAGCGGGACACTGTATATGGGATTGCCCGGAAAGTCCACACGGATTTTTAAGTAGATGGAATTTAAATATAAATTTTAGAAGATTAATTTGATGTGTTAAATGTGTTACGTATGTTTTTTGATAAATTATATTGCGACGTGTATTTAATAATAATAGTTATCGTGATCACCACCAACAACTAACCCATCAATTTGGATAAGTACTGTTCGCAACTGGATCAAAAGAAATCGGCAAGAAACCTCCAAAATTAATCGGAAAGACGTTGTTTTACATCATAACTATGTCATGACTACATCATGACTACGCCTCATACTTCTTTACAGATCTAGCAAAAATTGCTGAAGTTTGGTTGGAACATTTTGTCTCATCTATCGTATTTACCCGGCATGGCATTTTCCGAATACTACTTATTTCGGTCGCTGCAGAACTCCTTTAATGATATGAACTTTGCTTCTTTGAGACGCTTCAAAAATTACTTAAACCCCATGTTTCCTCGCCGAAAAAATCTAGAACTTCTATGAATGAGGAATTATAAAATTAGTCGAGAGATAAAAAAATATTGTAGAACACGAAATGGTATATATATTACAGATTAAAATTATTTTTAACTAAACAATTTTTTATTTGAATTTATTTTGTTTTAAAATTTGCATAGACTTTCCGGACATCTCTATATTTCCGATTAAATTCTGAATGATTAATTAAGTCTTCAAAAGATTGTTTTATTTTTTTACAGTCTTACGTGGGAAGACATTTGTTAGCAAGGTGCTTTTGCCTCATCTTATTACCGGTTTTACTTTACATGCTGTTTTTCTATATTCATCTTTCTGTTCTGAATAAAAGGTAAGTAGAATTAATATATTAAGACCTACAATGTATCCTGTTGTATGTAGTTTATGCTTATCAATATCTCAATGATTTATAATAATAGATTCATGAATTTAAAGCTAATTTTTTTTCATAAGATGTTCTGTTTTATATATATTCACATGGGCGTACAAACAGAATATCTAACATAACGTATATTTGTTTGTGTGTAAATAGAATTCACCAAACTGAACGAAAAAGTTCTGATTTATTTTGCAAACACCAACATATAATTATTGAGATATTAATAAAAGAAAATTAGCGAATATGAGTGCACACGTAATACGTAAGTCGAACTCTTTAGGCAATATCTTATTTGAGATACTTAGTCTAACTTTCCGAATATTTGTACTACGTTCTTCATGGATTTGTTTTTGATGTTTTGTCAACGTTTAATTTAGTTCACGTGTTTCGTTTATTTCTCTAGGGAAGGAAATTTTAAACTGTTGCTTCTGTGCAGAATTTTTTTGTTATAAAAGTGAGAAGGTTAACATTTAAAACAAATTTAAAGAATTGAAAAATACACTCCAACGAAACGGATATATATATATATATATATATATATATATATATATATATATATATATATATATATATATATATATA
>NW_022639694.1:288452-298353 GCF_010583005.1 Odontomachus brunneus
TATATATATATATATATATATATATATATATATATATATATATATATATATATATATATATCAAACAAGTAGACAAGACAATAAAAAAAGGTAATTATTCACTTTAGGGGAAGATCCTCCGATGACCTTGACATATTTTATAGAGCTCACTCTCTCCACACATCAGGAATGTTCTAAATATATCATAAGAATATCTTGAAGATATCACATATCCCAAATATATCTTTAAGATATCCCTATGATATATTTTGAACACCTCTGCTGTGTGGGTCCTGAGTAACTTTCAAAAGGTTTTAACCGTCGCTCATTGTTTATTAAAAAGTTATTAATAAAAAAATTTCATTGATATCATGTAATTTTGCGACCCTGCATAAATTAATGTGCATATATGAATACGCATAATGCACGTATTTGCGCGGGGGAAGGACGGAACCTCCCGCACTCCCTCCCCAAAAAACTAATTCTAACCAAACCTATCTATTGAAATATGGTAAACCAAGATAACCAAGCGTGATTTAGCATATCAAGCAAACGAATGTACTGCATGTTCTGCTGAATGGTTGATATTTGGTTGCCATCATCGTAAGCAATGTGCTACCAAATTCAGCAACATAAGTAGTAATATACTACTGTGTCCAAAAAGTAAGGTGACATTGCATTTATTTCGAAAATTCTTTATTTATTCTTGCAAATCAATTTCGTCCCCTTCAAAGTAATCCCCCCCTGATATAATACACTTATTCCAACGGATTTTCCAATCTTCGAAACAGTTGTAATAATCGATTTCAGGAATGGCCTTTAGCTCCTTCTTCGCAGCGGCTAACTGTGTGACGATAATGCACCGTCACACACTGCGCTGATTATTCGTGATTTTTTAGCCAAAAACTCGACTAATATCGTTCCACAACCACCGTATTCACCTGATTTGGCTCCATGCGACTTCTGGCTCCGGGGACACCGTTTCGAGTCGATAGAAGAGATTCAAGCCGCTGCGAAGAAGGAGCTAAAGGCCATTCCTGAAATCGATTATTACAACTGTTTCGAAGATTGGAAAATCCGTTGGAATAAGTGTATTATATCAGGGGGGGATTACTTTGAAGGGGACGAAATTGATTTGCAAGAATAAATAAAGAATTTTCGAAATAAATGCAATGTCACCTTACTTTTTGGACACAGTAGTATGTAATCAGTTCATGAAATTTTTAAGAGCAAACGATCAGCAACGATAGTACGGGAGGTTGCAAACAACATGATGACAAGAACTGATGGCTTGTCCTTACGTCAATAGCATTTTAATGGCAACGTGATGAAAATAACAGAAATGGAATCTTTTCCATCGATTTGCTTTGTATTTGCTTTCAATCGTTGAAGTTCCTAAATTGCATGTTTTTGTCGACAAAATGTAAACGATAAGTAATTTTTATTTATTTACAACAATTTGTCAATAACAAACACACCGTGCACGAATTTAAAAAATAATTTTTTATTTGGCAATCTTATATATGTATGTATATTTATTTTTAACCCCCACACATCCACGCACACCCGTAATACATATATTGGGAGTGTGCATTAATTTTAAAGGATTTTCAAGAGATGGCGTAACTACTATTATATCGCATCAGACCATATTGTTGCTACCTTCATGTCAAAGCACCATCATGTGGCTTTAGTTTTCAATATGTGTCATTTTGCCGAAGTGTAAATAACATTGTTTTTTTGAGCATTGAATATGTCGAATTTTGTGCCAACAAAATGCAATTTGCGGGAAGCTTTGCTTTTTTGCTTCCATTTGAAGAAAAGTGCTGCTGAAAGTCAACGAATGCTGTCGGAAGCTTATGGTGATTATACTCCATCGATTTCAACATGTGAGTACTGGTTTCGACGCTATAAAAAAGGTGATTTTGACACGAAAGACAAGGAACGTCCAGGCCAGCCGAAAAAGTTTGAAGATGAGGAAGTGGAAGCTTTACTCGATCAAGACCCGAATCAAACGCAAGAAGAACTTGCAGAATCATTAAATGTTGATCGATCAACGGTTTCCAGAATGAAGGCCATTGGAATGATTCAAATGCAAGGAAATTGAGTATCGTACGAGTTGAAGCCGAGGGACGTCGAAAGACGCAAAATGACCTGTGAATTGTTGCTTCAAAGACACAGAAGAAAAAGTTTTTGCATCGTATCGTGATGGGTGATGAAAAATGGGTACGCTACGATAATCCGAAGCACAAAAAATCATTGTGCAGGCCAGGTTAACCATCAATATCGATGGCAAAGCTGAATATTCATGGCGCCAAGCTCATGCTCTGTATTTGGTGGGATTACCTGGGAATAGTGTATTATGAACTGCTCCAACCTAACGAAACCATCACTAGGGAACGCTAACAACAACAATTAATGCAATTGAGCCGAGCATTGAAGCAAAAACGGCCAAATTACGCGAAAAGACACAACAAAGTGATTTTCCAGCACGACAACGTTCGGCCACATGTTGCGAAACCGGTTAAGGAAACGTTAGCAACACTTAACTGGGATGTCCTACCACATCCGCCATATTCTCCAGATATTGCTCCTTCCGATTATCACCTATTTCGATCGATGACTCATGGCCTGTCTGAGCAGCGCTTCCATTCTTACGATGATACCAAAAAATGGATCGATTCGTGGATAGCCTCAATCGTTCTTTCGACGTGGAATCCATCTATTACCAGAAAGATGGGAAAAAGTAGTGGCCAGCGATGGATAATATTTTGAATGATCAATTTGTAATCATTTTTTCACAATAAAGCCGCATTTTTACCAAAAAATCCCTTAAAATTAATGTACACTCCTAATATACAAGGTGTCTCAAAATTGTACCAACTCCATAGGGAGTTCCACTTTAGGTCTGCTCCACTTTACTTTCGGGTTACTGCGCATCCATGGAAATAACACTTTATATATTTTTTACCATGAGGTTTATTTGCGTTACTTGTATTTTTCACGCTTTTACACCTAATACCCATTGCACACTACCCTTACAGAAATATCATATTGAGAATCATTGATTAATTATTTATTTTCAGTATTAAAAAACGTACAGCTAAGCGAGAGGATCAGAAAAGTCCTCTTCCATTTTACGATAACGCGTCTAGTTTATTAGTAACAACCGCGTAAAGTTTGGTGTTTGTCACACCCATCGCGGCCTCCGCGACGAGCTGTGTGCGTCAAAGCAGAGCGGAACGCGGCTCGCGCTGACCGCCGCGACGGCGTTTTGACGCTTTGACGCTGCCGATGCGCGGCGAGGCGACAATAAACGCGCCGCGTTACTTGAGAAGCATTATCAAGGTCAACATAAAAATTTTAAATGATATCTCCTATTTTTCATAACATATCCTTATAGCTAACGTTGAGATGTTTCCGAAACTGCGGTGTAAAAAATGTCAATAAATCACATTCAGCCTATTTTGCAGCATGCCGCCAGTCATATAGCATTTCCATGTAATGGGATGACAAAGGGAGGACCAGGTAACTCATCCTGGGATTTTGATCCCAATTTTTTAAATTATTCTGGAGATGAAAAAAAAGATACGTGTCCCGGCGTTTGATTAAATAGGTCTTAGTTTCGGAGTAATAAATTTGTGAAAATTGGCCATATCCGAAGCGCACCGCGGCGCGTCGTATGAGTCTTCTCGGTAACTGTACTTCCAACCAGTGCAGTTAACTTCGTGAGTTAGGTGCTTGCTTCATAATTCGTAAGATCCAAGTTCGCTCCCGGAGGTGAGCAATAATTTTTTTTATTTTAATAAGTGTTTTTATTTATTTTTATTTATTTTGATGATATTTAGATACGTTGCCTTTATATGTTATCCATTACAAATAACTTACATATTATTGTTATTACTTATTTATTATTTCAAATATTATTATTTGAATTAAAATTCCCTTAAAATTAAATTTAAATTAATGTTTAGAATGTGATATTAAATTAAATTTTCTATTTCAAAAATTTGCATACTATATCAATATCATCAAAATAAATAAAAATAAATAAAAACACTCATTAAAAAAAAAATTATTGCTCACCTCCGGGAGCAAACTTGGATCTTACGAATTATTGATATAGTATATTGATATAGTATGCAAATTTTTGAAATAGAATAAGATCCAAGTTTGCTCCCGGAGATGAGCAATAATTTTTTTTTTAATAAGTGTTTTTATTTATTTTTATTTATTTTGATGATATTTAGATATGTTACCTTTATATGTTATCCATTACAAATAACTTATATATTATTATTATTACTTATTTATTATTTCAAATATTATTACTTGAATTAAAATTCCCTTAAAATTAAATTTAAATTAATGTTTAGAATGTGATATTAAATTAAATTTTCTATTTCAAAAATTTGCATACTATATCAATATCATCAAAATAAATAAAAATAAATAAAAACACTCATTAAAAAAAAAATTATTGCTCACCTCCGGGAGCAAACTTGGATCTTACGAATTATTGATATAGTATATTGATATAGTATGCAAATTTTTGAAATAGAATAAGATCCAAGTTTGCTCCCGGAGATGAGCAATAATTTTTTTTTTAATAAGTGTTTTTATTTATTTTTATTTATTTTGATGATATTGATATAGTATGCAAATTTTTGAAATAGAATAAGATCCAAGTTTGCTCCCGGAGATGAGCAATAATTTTTTTTTTAATAAGTGTTTTTATTTATTTTTATTTATTTTGATGATATTTAGATATGTTACCTTTATATGTTATCCATTACAAATAACTTATATATTATTATTATTACTTATTTATTATTTCAAATATTATTACTTGAATTAAAATTCCCTTAAAATTAAATTTAAATTAATGTTTAGAATGTGATATTAAATTAAATAGTTTAAGTCAACTGCACTGGTTGGAAGTACAGTTACCGGAAAGGCTCATATGGCACGCCGCGATGTGCTTCGGATATGGCCAATTTTCACAAATTTATTACTCCGAAACTAAGGCCTATTCAATCAAACGCCGGAACACGTATCTTTTTTTCATCTCCAGAATAATTAAAAAAATTGGAGTCGAAATCCCAGGGTGAGTCACCTGGTCCTCCCCTTGTGAATGTGATTGGTGGTCTGCTTCACTTTACTTTCAGGTTACTGCGCATCAATGGGAATAACACTTTATATACTATATTTTCTACCATGAGGTTTATTTGCGTTACTTGTATTTTTCACACTTTTATATCTAATACCCGTTGCACATTACCCTTAGAGAAATATTATACTGAGAATCATTGATTAATTATTATTTAATCATTGATTCATCATTGATTTATTTTCAGTATTAAAAGTACAGTGTTTAGTAATATTCTGTGATTCAAATACAGCTTTTAGTGCTCAAGTATTTCAGAGTTTAGTGTTACAAATACTACCTTATAATTAATTTCAATACTTAAATATTGATATGTAATACTTCGTTCAGTGATAAAACTTACGAAGAGCATTGTCAATATTTAAGTATTAATATGTAGTACTTTGCTAAGTCATGAAATATTTATGCAAAGTACTGTAAAGATTTAAAGTGTTAACCCAGACAGCACACAATATTAATGATAAATATTTATTTCAAATTATTTTTTTTTTAATATTACATAAATATTTTATAAATATTTTTTATATACAGGGTGTCCCGAACGTCCATGATGACCCTTGGTGAGAACGTAGAACGGGTTAAGGTGAACAAGTAAGTCCTGTGCCGTTTTGCGATATTCGCAATAGTTTTTGAGAAATTAATTATTTTGTCAAATTAGCGTACAGAAAGCGGCAGCGGAAAGAAAAATGCCTTCGGCCGACGTACGACCGTGACATTCGTGAATCGCATCTCGCCGCATCCCTTCGCCCATAGCTACGAGACATAGCGAGGCGTGATATATTGACACATGTGCATGATATATCCGTGTGCCGAATCGACGCCGAATCGAAGCGTGTCGCCGCATCGGCTGCGTATGTAAAGGTGACACAGCGAGCGGTGTGTAACATAAAATCGTGTGCTGAAAGATAATTATCTTTCGTTTTCTCGACGTCGTGGTAGAAAAGTGACAACGCGCGATTACATTTAGAAGATTATTTTATGAGACAGTTTAAGGTCACATTAAAACCGTAATGTGTTCCTGTGATTAAAAAAAAATAGAAAGAAAGAAAGTGATAGGAACTGAAAGGATTTGCAGAGA
This sequence comes from Odontomachus brunneus, assembly GCF_010583005.1. Taxonomy (NCBI): domain Eukaryota; kingdom Metazoa; phylum Arthropoda; class Insecta; order Hymenoptera; family Formicidae; genus Odontomachus; species Odontomachus brunneus. Next base: position 294,677 of record NW_022639694.1, read on the forward strand.
ATCTAACTGTTCTCTATCGTATTCTTTGCATGTATCGAATCCGCAAGGAATGAAATCGTTTTCTGTTAAGAGTGCCCTGTTAAGAGAATATTTAATTGTTACTATAGTAGAATTCTTACAGACTTGTCGTGTCCTATCGTTTTGTTGGAATTTATCATGAAAAAATCACTGGAAATCTGTCATAATTTGTGGTTTATTAACGATGGGAGAAACTCAAAGTTCTTTATCGTATAAAGAAAACCGATCGTTCTCGATTGTGTACGAATGATATTTGACTTGTATGTATAATTACGATATAAAACATGCATCATAATCTATCATCAAGTGATTACGCCAAAAATGGGTGTTTTTCTATTGTCTTCTTACAAAAAGCGTAACACGCTTTGGCTAAGTACATTCGTCAACATAATTATCGTATTGGTAAATTTATGTCGAAATTTAGCACAATTTTAAATACCGCGAAACATTATCGTATTTGAAATCTTTATTCTTTTCTTTTAAAGAATGAAATCTGTACTTTAAAAAGCATTTGTCGTATTTTGAATTTATTCTCTTCCCTTCCCGTAGTCTGTACGCGGTGGAATAAACTTTTTTCGTAAATTTCATGATAACTATCGTAAAGTATAGACTTTCTCTTGAAATATAAAAGAAAAGAAAACAGATTTGTTTTCGATTTTTTTTCGCGGAGTTGTGACATATCAATGTTACCTATGCATATTTTTAAATCGCTTAATTTCAGGCACTCTATTGAGTGGAATGAATTCTTTTCACAAATCTTACGATAACCATCGTAAGATATCGATATTTTCTTGCAAATAAAAAGGAGAAGTGTACAACTTTCTCCCGCGATGTTGTACGACATATGAAAGTTACTTATGCATTTTTATTCTGTTACCGTCAGAAGAGAATAAATTCAAAATCTGACTAGTGCTCCTTGAAAGAAAGTACAGACTTCACTCTTTAATAAAAAAATTAAATACCATAATGTTTGGTAGTATTATGTCCATTTAAAATTGTGCTAAATTTTGACATGAATTTACCTATATGATAATTTTGTTGACGAATGTACTTAGCCAAAGCATGTTATGCTCTTTGTAAGAAGATGATAGAAAAACACCCATTCTTGGCGTAACCATTTGACGATAGATTATGATGCACGCCTTCTATCGTAATTATACGTACAAGTCAAATATTGTTTGTATACAAACGAGAACGATAGGTTTCTTAATCAAAGTTCTTTCTCGAAGTTCTTTATACGATAAAGAACTTTGAGTTTCTCCCATCGTTAATATATCACAAATTATGACAGATTTCCAGTGATTTTTTTCATGATAAATTCCAACAAAACGATAGGACACGACAAGTCTCTAAGAATTCTATCATAGTAACGATTTAATACCTTCCTAACAGAGCACGATAGAAAACGATTTCATTCCTTGCGGATTCGATACATGTAAAGGATACGATAAAGAAATAATTACGATAAAGAACAGTTAGATTCTCTGCAAATCCTTTCAGTTTCTATCGCTTTCTTTCTTTCTACTTTTTTTAATCACAGGAACACATTACGGTTTTAATGTGACTTTAAACTGTCTCATAAAATAATCTTCTAAATCGCGCTCTCACTTTTCTACCACGACGTCGAAAAAACGAAAGATAATTATCTTTGAGCACACGATTTTGTGTTACACGCCGCTCGTTGTGTCACCTCTACATACGCAGCCGAAGCGGCGACACGCTTCGATTCGGTGTCGATTCGGCACACGGATATGTCATACACATGTGGCAGTGTATCACGCCTCGCTATTGCTCGTAACCATAGACGGGGGGATGCGGTGAGATGCGATTCGTGAGTGTCACGGTTGCACGTCGGCCGAAAGCATCTTTCTTTCCGCTGCCACTTTCTGTACACTGATTTGTTAAGACAAAATAAATAATTTCTCAAAAACTATTGTGAATATCGCAAAACGGCACAGGACTTTCTTGCTCAATTCAATCCGTTCTACGTTCTCACCAAGAGTCATCGTGGAGGTTTAGGACACCCTGTATATACTTTATATAATATATATATATATATATATATATATATACACACACGGTGGGCCATTTTACGGGACACACCCAAATTTCCCCATAGGTAAGCCAGATATAGAAAAATAGTTAAGACAAAACTTGTTCAGGACAATGGGGGTAATTTTTCTCAATAAATGAATTTGACTTTGAGGTCAAATTTCAAGGTCATTTGGAAGTCATAGTGATTTTTTTAAATGGGACCGCCTACTTCTGACACCGGATTCGAAGAGAGCAGGAAATTTTACGTCAGAAATGATATTTTAAAATTTTTTATTTTGACCTTCAGAAGATCAAATCAAGGTTTTAAAAGCGCTCAGAAGCTGTCTGTTTAAATGCGATTATCTTACTTTTAGCATTACTCAGAAACAACGATGTGGACGTAGTAAGTTCTGTTTCCTTTGAGGTGCTTGATTATCGTGAGTTCACTTACCTCTCACGTTTGGGATGCTTGTTTACCGTGAGTCCCCTTGCCTCTCACGTTTGGGGTGCTTGTTTACCGTGAGTCCTCTTGCCTCTCACTATTTAACAATTATATAATCAACCACGAAGAAAATGTTCGAAGTTGCCTCCATCGCCTTCAAAGCACAAATTTAATCGCCTCTGAAAATGTTGTACTGTTCTTAGCAAAGTTTCTCTTGGAATCGCTGCGCAACCTCGACAAATACGGTTTTCCACGGTAAACAAGTACCCCAAACGTGAGAGGCAAGGGGACTTACAGTAAACAAGCACCCCAAACGTAAGAGGCAAGGGGACATACGGTAAACAAGCACCTCAAACGTGAGAGGTAAGGGGACTCACGGTAAACAAGCACCCCAAACGTGAGAGGCAAGGGGACTCACGGTAAACAAGCACGCCAAAGGAAACAGAACTTACTACGTCCACATCGTTGTTTCTGAGTAATGCTAAAAGTAAGATAATCACATTTAAACAGACAGCTTTTGAGCGCTTTTAAAACCTTGATTTGACCTTCTGAAAGTCAAAATAAAAAATTTTAAAATATCATTTCTTATATAAAATTTCCCGCTCTCTTCGAATCCGGTGTCAAAAGTAGGCGGTCCCATTTAAAAAAATCACTATGACCTCGAAATTTGACCTCAAGGTCAAATTCATTTATTGAAAAGATGACCTCCATTGTCCTGAACAAGTTTTGTCTTAACTATTTTTCTATATCTGGCTTACCTATCGAGAAATTTGGGTGGGTGCCGTAAAATGGCCCACAGTGTGTGTATATATATGCACATACATATATATATATATATATATATATATATATATATATATATATATATATATATATGTATATATATGTATATATATGTATATATACAGAAAGAGAGGAAAAGTATGAAAATCTTTATTCTAAATATAAGGTGTAGTAAAAAGAAATCCATTATTTTTGCATGAAATTGAAGGCTTTATTTAGCATAGTTAGAATGATCCGATTTAGGTCAAATATACACCATTTTGTTCGATAACTTGTTGCCATTTTAAAGGTAATTCTATTATGGCTCTCTCATAGAAACCCTTGTCCCTATTGGCAAAAAACTGGGACAGTCGATTTTCACAAGCTTCTCTTGAGGCGAATTTTTCACCAACAAAATCAT
>NW_022639694.1:298571-299779 GCF_010583005.1 Odontomachus brunneus
GACAGGAATAGGTGATAATCACTTGGTACCAGGTCCGGACTGTAATGTGGATGCATAAGAACCTACCAACCAAGCTCCCGGAGCTTCTGGCGAGTCACTATCGATGTGTGTGGCCTGGCGTTGTCCTGATGGAACACAATTTCTCTCCTATTAGCCAAAGCTGGCCGATTCTGGGCGATTGATTTCTTCAGACGGTCCAGTTGTTGACAGTACAGGTCCGAATTAAGAGTTTGGCCGTAGGGGAACAGCTCATAGTGGATGATTCCCTGCCAATCCCACCAAACACACAGCAAAGCCTTCCTGACCGTCAATCCTGGCTTGGCCACCGTTTGCGCCGGCTCACCGCGTTTCGACCACGACCGTTTTCGCTTGACGTTGTCGTAAGTGACCCACTTTTCATCACCAGTCACCATCCGCTGCAGAAATGGGTCGATTTTGTTGCGATTCAGCAGCGATTCGCAGATGGAAATTCGGTCCATGAGGACCGAATTTTTTTGCGTTAACTCGTGTGGCACCCATATATCGAGCTTCTTTTTGTATCCAGCCTTATTCAAGTGGTTCTAAACGGTTTTTTGTGCAATGTTTAGCTCCTGGGCAATCGAAACAGTGCTTACATGACGGTCGGACTCGACGATTTCCATTATTTTATCGACATTTTTGACAATTGGCCTTCCAGAGCGTGGTGCATCTTTGACATCAAAATTACTGGAACGGAATCGACGAAACCAAAATTGCGCGTGATTGGCTGTTACAGTATCAGGACCATAAACACTATTTACATTTCTAGCCACCTGGCTTGCGTTTTCGCCTTCATCGAAGAAAAACTGTAAAATATGGCGTATTTTCTCTTTGCTGGTGTCCATCTTTGACGCCCGCTCAAACAATACTGAGTCAAACAATCACAAAACTGTCTCAGAAGTTTTTTTTAGTACGAAATCTTATTTTTCTAACGCCATCTAGCGTAAACCGATTATACAACGCGAGATACACGTTACTAAAGCCATCTATTGGAAAAATAATGAATTTTTTTTACTACACCTTATATTATTAAAATATTAGGTGTACAACTTTGCTTCCGCCATTTTCCTATAAATGTCTTTAGCGATAAGTGGTGGTCGAAATAAATAGATCATAAACGTCATACAATAAACTTGGGCATCTGTCAACATAACCCCATAGAAACATTAGTCGATTTGTGTCTGCATCAT
>NW_022639694.1:299789-302140 GCF_010583005.1 Odontomachus brunneus
GCCATCTAACGTAAACCGATTATACAACGCGAGATACACGTTACTAAAGCCATCTATTGGAAAAATAATGAATTTTTTTTACTACACCTTATATTATTAAAATATTAGGTGTACAACTTTGCTTCCGCCATTTTCCTATAAATGTCTTTAGCGATAAGTGGTGGTCGAAATAAATAGATCATAAACGTCATACAATAAACTTGGGCATCTGTCAACATAACCCCATAGAAACATTAGTCGATTTGTGTCTGCATCATAAAGTTATTCTCGATTGAAAATGTCAGTTTACGAGCCAAATTCTCGTCATTTGCGGGAGGTTTTAATTTTCTGCTTCAATATGAAGAAATCTGCGGCTGAGGCTCATCGAATACTCTCAAATACTTATGGTGAGGCCGCTATTAGTGAAAGAACGTGTCGTGAGTGATTTCAACGCTTCAAGAACGGTGATTTTGACGTCGAAGACCAGCATAATGGTGGAAGAGAGAAAGTTTTCGAAGATGCAGAATTGGAGGCATTATTTGATCAAGACTCGTGTCAAAATCAAGAAAAATTGGCACGATCATTGGGAGTGATTCAACATGCCATTTCAAAACTCCTTAAAGCCATGGGAATGATTGATGACAGAAGCAAGGAAATTGGGTGCCGTATGAATTGAAACCGAGAGATGTTGAACGGCGTTTGTTTGCTTGTGAACAGCTGCTTGAAAGGCAAAGACGGAAGGGATTTCTGCATCGTATTGTGACTGGAAACGAAAAATGGGTTCATTACGATAATCCCAAGCGCAGAGAATCATGGGGAGTTCCCCGCAATGCTTCCACGGTTTGGCAGTCAAACCGAATATTCACGGCTCCAAGGTCATGCACTGTATTTGGTGGGGCCAGCTCGGCGTAGTGTATTATGAGCTGTTAAAACCGACTGAAACAATCACAGGCGATCAGTATCGAACGCAATTGATGCGTTTGAGCCAAGCATTGAAAAACAAACGGCCGCAATACAACGAGAGACACGATAAAGTGATTTTGCAGCATGACAATGCTCGACCCCATGTTGCGAAAGTGGTCAAGACATACTTGGAAACGTTGAAATGGGAAGTCCTACCCCGCCGTATTCTCCAGACGTTGCTCCTTCTGACTATCACTTGTTTCGATCAATGGCACATGGCCTGGCTTACCAGCACTTCCAGTCTTATGAAGAAGTAAAAAATTGGATCGATTCGTGGATCGCCTTAAAAGATGACCAGTTTTTTCGTCGCGGGATTCGTACGCTGCCCGAAAGATGGGAGAAAGTAGTGGCCAGCGATGGACAATATTTTGAATCATAAATGTATAACCAGTTTTTTACAATAGTCTCGAATTTCGAAAAAAAAATGGCGCAAGCAAAGTTGTACACCTAATATATATGCACCTAAATATTTTATGCAACATTTATTATAAATAAAAAATTAATATTTGTAGTAGTATTTTGTAAATATTTCAATAAATATTACACATGAAAAAAACAAATATAATTATTTATAATTATTATATTAATGAAAAAATAAAATCGAAATTGAAATTGGTAATGTACACTAAAAAAAATTCTTTAAATCAAAGAAATATATTTTGCTAAATATAGTTTCTTAGTTTAAAAAAATATTTCTTAGATTTTAGAAAATTTAACAAATATAATAAAAAACAAAATAAATATAAAGTAATATATTTTTTTTAATTTGTAAGATAAGTTGTAAAATTATGAATTTCTAGATATAAAAATGATTTCTTTGATTTAACACATCTATATGTAAAAATAAGCAAAAGATTTTCTTACAAGAAGAAAATTAGTTTTTTTAAATGTAAAAACTGTGTTTAAATAAATATTTGCTTTTTTTTAAAGTAAATAAAATATAATATAAGTAAATCATTTTATAAATCTAAATAAATTATTTTCTAATATTAAAAATATTTTTTTTGTATTTCATATTAAAGTTGCTTTTATTATCAAAAAACAGCTTATATATATATACGAGGGTGGTCTGAAAAGTTTCCGACCTAACAAAGATACAAGTCATTTTTTCTGAAAATTGTTTTTTATTTTTCAACATAGTCTCCTTGTAAATCTACACACTTCTCCCAGCGATGCTCCCATCTCTGTAACCCGTCGAAATAGTACTCGGCGTTTTTCTCTGCAAAATAATTGTTCACGAAGGTGATTGCCTCTTCATTTGACGAAAATCTCTGTCCTCCGAGCGCAATTTTTAGATGAGGGAACAAAAAGAAGTCGCTTGGGGCTAGATCTGGTGAGTAAGGTGGATGGTCAAGCAGTTCAAACCGTAATTCGTGGATTTTCGCCATGGCAACCGCTGAGGTGTGAGA
>NW_022639694.1:302150-302300 GCF_010583005.1 Odontomachus brunneus
ATAAGTAAATCATTTTATAAATCTAAATAAATTATTTTCTAATATTAAAAATATTTTTTTTGTATTTCATATTAAAGTTGCTTTTATTATCAAAAAACAGCTTATATATATATACGAGGGTGGTCTGAAAAGTTTCCGACCTAACAAAGA
>NW_022639694.1:302549-303467 GCF_010583005.1 Odontomachus brunneus
TATATATATATATATATATATATATATATATATATATATATTTAAATAATTACAATTTACAATGTAATTTATTTCTATTTTACTTATTTTTAAAACAAGTAAATATTTTTTAAATATACTTTTTACATATTTTTAAAAAACTTACTTTTTACATTTAATAGGATCTATTTTCTTCTTTTAAATCAATCATATGTTTTCGTATATGGATATACCATATCCCTTATAGTAAATATCATACTAAGAAATATTGAAGAATTATCAGTGATTAAGTATTACCAGTAATTCAATAATTTTTTAGCCAGTAACAGTAAGATTTGAAAATGGCATATAAGGAGCAAGCACGGATGTCTTACTGCTATTAATACTATTAATAGTATTAATAGTATTAATAGTATTGCTATTAATAGTATTAATATATTTAGATATTAATACTATTTTTTAATATTAATATGATAGTTGGAGGATAATATATCCAGGATGTTAAACGCACGTATCGAAATTTCTTCGATTATCGTACGTGGCGAAACTTTCCACACTTACAAGGAGATGCCACAACCTGCTAAATCGATTTCTGAACGTGACATAGCACGTTCGCTATCTGCGATGTTAAGCACCTTTATAGAAATATCATACTAAGAATCATTGATAATTACTTATTATCCAGTATTTTTAATACTGAAAATAAGTAATTATCAATGATTCTTATTATGATATTTCTATAAGGGCATCAACACCCTAATTGGGATTTGTGTCAATCGGCCTTTGTTTATGAGAAATTACAATATAAAGTTTGGATTGCGAGATTGTATCATGGATATGGCTAAAAATGCAACTGTCTTTCAGCGAGGTAGCATGACCGAGCAGAAACGTCATGTTTTCTGTTGTATTTAATAAGTTTTTAGATCTTGTTGAGAGGAA
>NW_022639694.1:303477-303964 GCF_010583005.1 Odontomachus brunneus
GCGAGGTAGCATGACCGAGCAGAAACGTCATGTTTTCTGTTGTATTTAATAAGTTTTTAGATCTTGTTGAGAGGAAAGGACAAACATACAATCAAACATACAACAAGATATTCCGCGCCGAGAAATATAAGTAAACATATAACTTGAAAAAAATATCGTTGAAATATACAGCAATCTACTTGTCGTAGAATGTTTACTTTTATGGGCAGGTTAAAAATATGATCACGAGAATATACAACTATCTTGATTTATTTACAGGCGATGAAAGTATACATTTGGACATTCGAGATGCTATACTACTGTGTCCAAAAAGTAAAGTGACATTGCATTTATTTCGAAAATTCTTTATTTATTCTTGCAAATCAATTTCGTCCCCTTCAAAGTAATCCCCCCCTGATATAATACACTTATTCCAACGGATTTTCCAATCTTCGAAACAGTTGTAATAATCGATTTCAGGAATGGCCTTTAGCTCCTTCTTCGCAGC
>NW_022639694.1:303974-319193 GCF_010583005.1 Odontomachus brunneus
GAGCGGCCGCTTGAGTTTGCTGAATAGCCAGAAGTCGCATGGAGCCAAATCAGGTGAATACGGTGGTTGTGGAACGATATTAGTCGAGTTTTTGGCTAAAAAATCACGAATAATCAGCGCAGTGTGTGACGGTGCATTATCGTGGTGCAAAAACCAAGTGTTGTTTCGCCACAATTCCGGCCTCTTCTGTCGAATAGCGTTACGCAAACGACGCATAACATTCAAATAATATTCCTTATTGACTGTTTGGCCCGGCGGAAGGAACTCGTAATGCACAACCCCACGATAATCGAAAAAAACAGTCAGCATAACCTTGATTTTTGAGCGACTTTGGCGTGGTTTTTTCGGTCTCGGCTCACCTTTGGCACGATATTCACTCGATTGGTCGGTTGTTTCGGGATCGTAAACGTAGATCCAAGTCTCATCTCCAGTGATAATGCATTTTGTCTTATCAATGTAGTCGGAAAGCATTGCTTCACACACTTCAACGCGGCGCCTTTTTTCCAAAAAATTCAATGATTTTGGTACCAGTCGAGATTTGACGCGTTTGAGAGCCAACACATCCTTCAAAATGGAATTGACCGAGCCTTTTGATATGCCAATCTCATCAGAAATGTCTCTAATGGTTAAACGACGGTTTTCCAACACCAAATCTTTAATTTTTTGGACGTGAGCTTCGTCGGTTGCGGTTGATGGTCGCCCAGAACGCTCCTCGTCTTCAACACGTTCTCGACCTTCATGGAAGTCTTTGTACCACTTGTAAACATTTTTTTTCGACATAACCTTATCGCCAAAGGCATTCTGCAGCATCCGCAACGATTCTGCAGCAGAAATTTGATTCCGCAAACAAAATTTAATACAAATTCTTTGCTCAACAAATGTAGACATGGCAAAAAACGAGAAATTCACTTTTAGCAGCTCACAAAACAATGCGTATCTCAAACACTAATGGATATTTTGACGTGTTACTTCTCTTGGATGTCAAAGACAGTCCTACCAACCTAAAAAAAATTTTATTCCTCCAAATCCGTGCGCGCAGGAGATTTAAAATGCAATGTCACCTTACTTTCTGGACACAGTAGTATGTATACAATCACTTTCTTATTATTTATCACTAGTATCAATAACGTTTTAATATGTACTAAAATATATATTGCATTGTAAGCAATGCAAAATACGTGTCTATATTCGTGTTTGCGTTAAACAAACCTGACACTTCCTTAATTACTGATTCTGATTAATAGATAAAAACGAGACATATGCAAAACAAATGTATCATATTCGAAAAACATTAATTACATGCCCTAAAGTAAGAAAAAAAGAACACCGCACAAGGATAACTACTCGTCGTCGGGTTTCGAACGCTCGCTGCCGGCTCAAAAATTTCCGACGTGGGAGCCTCAGTCTGCTCTGCCACGCCACCTCGCTGAAAGACAGTTGCATTTTTAGCTATATGCGTGATACAGTCTCGCAATCCAAATTTTATATTGTAATTTCTCGTAAACAAAGGCCCATTGGCACAAACCCCAATTAGGGTGTTGATCGCAGCTAGCGAACGTGCTATGTCTCGTTCAGAAATCGATTTAGCAGGTTGTGGCATTTCCTTGTTAGATCGATCCTTGAATCCCAATTTTTATATAAATATATTTATATTCCCAAAATCTCCATTAAACTGATGACTCAAATAGATTCATTATATATGTTGCGAAAAAACTGCCTCCGCCAGGACTCGAACCTGGAACCTCCCTACTTTTCGGGCGGGACGCCTTTCCATTTGGAAAGTGGGGAGGTTCCAGGTTCGAGTCCTGGCAGAGGCAGTTTTTTCACAACATATATAATGAATCTATTTGAGTTATCTATTTAATGGGGGTTTTGGGAATATAAATATATATATAAAAATTGAGACTCAAAGATCGATTTAAGTGTGGAAGGTTGATTCGCCACGTACGATAATCGAAGAATAATTCGATAATTCGATACGTGCGTTTAATATGCTGGACATATTATCCTCTCACTATCATATTAATATTAAAAAATAGTATTAATATCTAATAACAGTAAGACATCCGTGCTGCTGTGGCTTGTTTATGTGCTATTTTCAAATCTTACTATTAGTTATTCAAAGGAGCTTTCTACAATTTCGGTTTTTAGCCAGTACTCAATTTCTGATGAATATTGATAATAAAATCACTATTAAATGTTGATAGTAATCAAATATTGAGAATTATTGTGCGAAAAGGTAAAAAATAAGAAAATATTTAAAAATATAATATTTAAAAAAATGTACTTATATATTTCTAATTTCCTCATGTCTCATAAACCACTAAGTATCGAAGGAACACACAAACTTTCGTGAATCCTCCAGCGATAATTTCGATCCCAAGCAATATACCATCAGTCACCATCCATGTCCTGACTGTGTTAAACTGTTGCTTAACCTGACGATCAAGCGCGCACGCGTTGACTCCAATGATTCTAACGATGTTCTTACAATTTATGCTTATACAGGGTATCCCACACTTTCCTTATCACATTAAGTGGGAATGTAGAACGGGTTGAGGTGAACATAAAAGTTCTATATCGTTTTGCGATATTTACAATAATAACCGAGAAATTAATTGTAAAAGATTAAAGAGAAATGCACACTGAATGAGGGGGATTAGTATTTCATCATTTAGCAAAGTATTACATATTAGTACTTAAATATTGACAATGCTCTACGTAAGTTTTATCACTAAACGAAGTATTATATATCAATATTTAAGTATTGAAATTAATCATAAGGTAATATTTGTAACACTAAACAATGAAATACTAACACTGAGCACTAAGAGCTGTATTTGAATCACAGAATATTACTAAACACTGTACATTTAATATTGAAAATAAGTAATTAATCAATGATTCTCAGTATGATATTTCTGTAAGGGTAGTGTACAACGAGTATTAGGTGTAAAAGTGTGAAAAATAGAAGCAACGTAAATAAACCTCATGGTAGAAAACATAAAATGTTATTTCCATGGAAATATCAAATTGAGGGAGAAGTGCTTGCGACCCAGTAATATAGCAGGCAGATGTCAGCGCGCATCTTATATCGCTCTGATCCTACGTCTTGCCGCATCGCCCCGAGGCGAAATGTAGAAGTGCAACGATATAAATATAAGCAATGTTTAAGCGTTGTCAATATAAGCGTTGTTTTTCCAATCACCGCGCACCGACATCCGTGCGCTATATTATTAGGTCGTGAGCGCTCCACCCTCAACCATTCAGCATGCGTTTTTCCTTAATCTTTTACAAGTAATTCCTCGGTTATTGTTGCGAATGTCGCAAAACGGTATAGGACTTTTATGTTAATACACCTGTTATTTCACCTTAATCTGTTCTACATTCCTACTTAATGTGATAAGAAGAGTTTGGAATACCCTGTATAATGTATCCTTATAGTATTCATAGTATATTATAACATATCTAGCAAAAACCAAATAATAGTTATATAATTTTTATTTTGTGTTTGTTGGATAATTTGCTGATAGATACTGAAACAATACAACAACATTCGATCCCACATAGAATCGCCAGTAGTAACAACGAAACTAACTCTTGGTCGAAGCTACGGCACCCAACTATCGGCCAGAATTCTGTCAGCCAGTACTGGCTCAATACTGGCAAATGACTGGCTGCCGAACGCCGATGCTCGGACAACGTATGGCACCCAATCGTCGGCCGGACCTCTGTCAGCCAGTATTTAGCCATTACTGGCAAATAGAATAGTACTTGAACAGTACTTGTTAGTGGCAGTCATTAATACTAGAATTCGTTTTATTACATATGTCTTATACTTCTTATATCATTTTTTCAGAGAAAAAAGTTTCTTAAAATTAAAATTCCTCCATAGGAGGAGGAGGGCATACTAGGTGGCGGCAGGACGCTGTGCGTTCGAGATCTGCGTATCTTTTCGTTCCAGAGAGAGAAAAATATCGAGAGCGCGGTTCTGCTAGGCCGGGACTCGAACCCGGGTCTTTCGCTTGCCGGGTGACTGCTCTAAACCACTGAGCTACCTGACGCTCCACACTCACGACACTCTCCTCTTCCTAGATAACGCTCAGAAATGCCGTTCAGGACAGAGATGCCGGAAGCGACATCTCTGGCGCGATCCCGAGCGCACGGCGACTACAGAGAGAAACAATGTTACTGTACCAAAAGGTATAGCTGTCAGTCTCTTAAAGTCAAAGGTTGCTATCCTTTAAGACCTGCTGTCCATGTATGCCCGTCTCCACCGTTGCTCCTCCTCATCCGGTGCAAATAATACAAATATTCGTACTTGTTTAATTTTGGTTTCATTAAAATATTATATTCTTAAACGAAATATTTTTTAAAATAATGAAAATAAAAACGTTCATTTCGTCCATGTCATTTAATGAAACAATACTATTGTTTTAAATAGTATTTTTTAAAAGTTTCTTTGAAAATTTAGTAATTCGATTTGTTTGATTTGAATTTTCTTGGATCCTTTTATTTTTTTGTTTGGATTAATAATATATCATCATAACATAATAATAATCACTATTCTGTTAACAATCTAAAAGTAATTATCCCTGCTTCACTACATTATATCAATATTTACTGTATATCGAATGTTATTGCATTTCTTCAATATCTATTAATAAATTATGCAACAAACACTAAATAAAAGTTATATAACTATTATTTGATGTTTGCTAGGTATGCTATAATATACTGTGAACACTATCCTTATAGAAATATCGTACTATAAAATACTAAAAAATTATTAGTGATTAAGTATCACCAGTAATTCAGTAATTTTTTGGCCAGTACTTAATTTCTGGTAAACACTGAAAATAAAATTACTGTTAAATATTGATAGTAATCAAATACTGAGAATTATTGTATGAAGGTGGAAAATGAGAAAATTATAATATTTAAAAAAATATACTTATAAGTCTTCATTTTCTCATGTCTCATAAACTAGGTATCGAATATAATCAACATTCCAAATATTCGTGAATCCTCCCCTCGATAATTTCGACCCCAAGTGGTATACCACCGGTCACCACCTATCCATATCCTGACTCCATTAAAGTGTTGCTTAACCTGACATACATAACATACACAGCAAACACTAAATTATAGTTATATGATTTTTACTTGGTGTTTGTTGGATAATTTGCTGATAGATATTGAAACAATGCAACAACATTCGATATGCGATGAATATTGATATAATGTAGTGAACCAGTGATAATTACTTTTAAATTTTTAACAGAATGTTATAATGATTAATCCAAACAAAAAAAAATAAAAAAATTCAAAAAATCAAAATTAAATAAATCAAATTACTTAAATTTTGAAAGAAACTTAAAAAAAATATTATTAGGACCTTGAATAAGTTCCCGCTGATTTTTCGTGAAAATTAGTTTTATTTAAAAAAATTCGTAAAAAACATTACTGAAAGTATTGTCCATCGCTAGCCACTACTTTTTCCCATCTTTCTGGTAGCATTTGAATTCCACGGCGGAAAAACGTCTTTTGAGGCTATCCAAGAGTTGACCCATTTTTTGACATATTCATAAGAATGGAAGTGCTGCTCAACCATGTGCCATTGATCAGAACAAGTGATAATCGGAAAAGGCAATGTCTGGTGAATACGACGGGTGGAGTAGGACTTCCCATTTAAGTTTCCAAGTAGGTTTTCACCGGTTGTGACCGAGCGTTGTCATGTTGCAAAATCACTTTGTCGTATCTCTGCTCGACTCTTGGATAGCCTCAAAAGACGTTTTTCCGACGTGGAATTCAAATGCTACCAGAAAGATGGGAAAAAGTAGTATAGCGGTCGTTTTTCCTTCAATGCTCGGCTTAAACGCATCAATTGTAGTCGACAGCGATCTCCTGTGATGGTTTCGTTCCGTTTGAGCAGCTTATACTAAACTACACCCAGCTGATCCCACCAAATGTAGAGCAGAAGCTTCGAACCATGGATATTCGGCTTTGCCAACGATGTTGATGCATGGCCGGGCTTATCCCACGATCTTCTACGCTTAGAGTTATCGTAGTGTCCACTTTTCATTGTCACGATACGATGCAAAAATCCTTTCCTTTTCTGCCGTTGAAGCAGCTGTTCACACGTGAGCAGACGCTGTTCGACGTCTCTCGGCTTCAACTCGTACGGCACCCAATCCTTGCTTTTGAATCATTCCTAATACTTTCAAACGTTTCGAAACTGTTGTGTGATCAACTTCTAATGATTCTGCAAGTTCAGCTAACGTCTGACATGAGTTTTCATGAAGTAATTCATGCCTCCAATTCTTCGTCTTTAAACTTTTTCGGTGCGCCAGCGCGTTCTTTATCTTCAATATCAAAATCATTATTTTTGAAGCGTCTAAACCAATCTCTGCATGTTATTTCCGACAGAGCTTGGTCGCCGTAAGTCTCAACAAGAATTCTGTGTACTTCAGCTGCAGATTTTTTTTGAATAAAGTAGTGCAGTAAAATTCCCCGCAAATTCTTTTTTTTTGGCACGAAACTCGACATATTTAACACTATGAAAAAAAAATTGTTTACACTTCGGTGAAATGACATACACTGAATTTCAAGCTTGCTTATAGTACTTCCTTATAGATGTGTTACTATCTTAAACTACATGCAAGCAGTTCTGGTAACGCCATTTGTTGGAAAACAGCGAGAACTTATTCAAAATCCTGATATTTCAAACAATAGTGTTGTTTCATCAAATGACATGGTTTCCTTGAACAAAATAAAAATTTTTATTTTAATCATTTTATGAAATGATATTTCGTTTAAGAATATAATATTTTAATGGAACAAAAAAACCACAAAATTAAACAAGTGCGAATATTAAATTTAAAGAAAGTGTTTTCTCCGAAAAACTGTGAAAGAAGTATAAGAAATATGCAATAAGACAAATTCTATTATTAATGGCTGCCACTAATAAGTACTATTGATGTAAAACATTACTAAATTTGAAATACAAATAACTACCCAGATAGCCAAACCTGCGTGAGCAGATTTTGTGCAGAGTCTAACAGTGTTCTGTCTGTAGACAGAATGGCAACAGATTGCACACAAAATCTGTCCTGACGACAGATTGGTGACAGATTGCGCGCAAAGCCTGTCGACAAACTCCGTCGACAGACTGACGGCATATTGCGCGCAGATTCTGTTTCCTAGGTAGGTTATTTAATTCTATCAAGGGCGATATGTTGTACGCTATTAAATGGGGCAGTTTCACATACACATCATGTAAAACTTCGAGAGGAGTCAAGATAATTATATTGTGCAATAATTGTACACATATATACAATAAAAAACAATTTTTACTTTTTAAAATTGTATTACACATTTCTTATAAAAAAGCAACAATAATAGAGAAATAACGAGTATAAGTATAGAATAGTACAATGGTTAAATGGCCATTTAAAGACGTACATATGCTATCCCTGGTAAAAATTGTTCTCATAATTTTTCATACAATTTCTCATATTATTGTTTTTTTTAATGTTATTATGTCATGAAATCTGAACGATTTAACTGTCATGCAATAAGTACTGAAGGCAGCAGCATCGAATAAAATAATTAGTCTCGCTATGTAAATAACTTTTACAGAATTTTTGTGATTTATTTGAAAATATATCATGCTTTGATTTTGATAAAACTTAATACAATCTGAACAGGACGATCGACCAAATTAATTCACATGTAAAAGTACAATATTTTATTGAGATGACGGAAAAATGTCATTATCTACTGTTTTATTGCAATAATTTTCTATACAGTCCTTGGTGGAAAATTAATTTTGAATTATCGTGCCGGTCTCTCTTACATTATTTATACGCTAAACGGTTTCGTCTATATGTTACGGTTTAAAAGGCGAATAAACTCTAAGATTTTTCTTCCTTAAACTTTAAGTGAGCAATACAAAACACTTTTTATCAAGTGAGGAATTGGTATATTGTCTAAGGCGACGGACGATTATCCAAAAGATGTCTTTGGTTCAAGTTCGAATCTCACCAGAGAAAATCTTAAAAATTATGGAAAAATAATATAGAAAAACTTGTTTTTTCATTGTATTTTATGAGTATTTATGAGAAAACGTTTATTCTATGAGTAATTATGAAAAATTATGAGAAAATTTTTTACCAAAAATTTAATTGAAGAACCTACGAAACGACAAGATCTGCATGCAGTCTGCCGTCAATCTGCCGTCAGAGTTTGTCGGCAGGCTCTGCGCGCAATCTGCTGTCAATCTGTCGTCAGAGTCTGTCGACAGGCTCTACGCGCAATCTGCCGCCAGTCTGTCGTCAGAGTCTGTTCGCAGACTCTGTCAACAGTCTGACGGTAGATTGGGGACGCAGATGTGTATGGATCTGTCGACAGATCCTGCTTGAATTCGACAGATCTTGTCGCCAGTCTGACGACAGTCTGCGCACAGATTGCTTACTGGGTATATTTTTTTAAATATTATGATTTTTTTTCTCATTTTTCACTTTGCATAATAATTCGTATTTTTTATTACTATCAATTTTTTATACATGTTTGAATATTATCAATACTTAACAGTGATTTTATTATCAGTATTTATCAGAAATTAAGTACCAAAAAATTACTGAATTACTGGTAATACTTAATCACTAATAATTTTTCACTATTTCTTAGTATGATATTTCTGTAAGGATTGGCAGCAACATGACAGCTATTGCTTAAATATGAATTATGAGCATATGATGACAATATACACATCATTCATTTTTCCGCAATGGTTATCGTCATGTTACTGTCAGCTTGCTGTCGACTCATGAAGAATACACGTGAGCACAATCCAACGAACATAATGTAGAAGCACCTTGTCCCTACTTTTTCGAAAACAGTTGCTTTAACGGTTCTCAGCAACTTGACGGCAACTTCATGGTCAAGTGGCTATCTGGGACTGTACACGTATATACGCAACCCAATTTTTACATGTCCATATATCCGTATATACTTCCTTAATAGAAAACAGCATAAGAATATAAATGCAGATACTGCTTGCGATATTTTTTGTATATAATGTAAATTGAAAGACCTCAAACAGTACCTGCATTTATATTCTTACGTTGTTTTCTATTGACAAATTATGCCTAAACATGTAAAGACATATAGGTAGGTTATATAATAGATAGGTTAGATTAGGGTTAGTCTTTTGGGAAGAGGGTGCAAGGGAATGGGCAGAGCCATTCTCCCGCGCATATACGTGTACCGTTTGCTATATTTACCTTATTTTTTAATATACACAAATAAAATTGCATCGTATTTAAAAAATTTCTTTTGTTCATAACTTTTTAATGACCAGGTAAAACCTTTCAAAAGTTACTCAGTAAGATGTCCTTAACAACATACGGGGTCATCGAAAAGTATCGGACCCCCCCTAATATCTTCAGTTAGAATGCATTTTGGAGAAAATGTCCAATAGCAAAGTTGTATGGTTTCAAGCGGGGAGTAAGATGATGATCTTGACTTTGACCTTGACCATGTCCTTCAAAGTCATTTCAAGGTCAACCTTATTTTTTTAAATGGAACTCCCTACATTTTATTACATATTCTTATAGCTTATCTCAAGAGCTCTCCAAAACGCTAGAATAAAACATTTTTTCATTAAGTACTTTTTGAATTATAAAGGTTTAAAGTTAACAATTTTTTGACACAAAATATAAAATATATTGTAAAATATTATTTAGTTTTCAGTAATCATAACCTTAATACTTTTGTGCGCGGAATAATGAGACCAATTAATTGGTTTAAAGAAAATACATTAATCGAAAAGTGTTGGATCCCCCTAATATTTTCAGTAAGAATGCATTTTGGAAAAATGTCCAATAGCAAAGTTGTATGGCTTCAAGCGGTGATGCTAGTAGGCTACGGCGGAATACTGCCCGAAAGTGATCGCGAGAAGCTGCTCGAATGCATGATGTCCGAAGGCGTTAGCGGGAATCTGCCCGAAAGCGTTGGCGGAGCCGATCTTTATTTTCTCACTCTCGCAGGCACCAATGTACGAGCTCTTGAGCAAACAATACAAATCTTTGATTTTAATCTTTGATGCAGTGCTGTCTTCTTCTTAGCAAGCAACAGTCACCTCGTAGACGAAAACAAACAGCCCCAAAAAATTAAAATTTAAAAAAGTACTTAATGAAAAAATGGTTTATTCTAGCGTTTTGGAAAGATCTCGAGATAAGCTATAAGGATATGCAATAAAATGTAAGAGGTTCTATTTAAAAAAATAAGATTGACCTTGAAATGACCTTGAAGGATATGATCAAGATCAAAGTCAAGGTCATCATCTTACTCCCCGCTTGAAACCATACAACTTTGCTATTGGACATTTTCTCCAAAATGCATTCTAACTGAAGATATTAGGGGGGTCCGATACTTTTCGATGACCCTGTATATCAAGATCATTATAACTGACTCCCCTATATTATATAATTACTAATTACTAAATACTAAAAAATTTTTGTTTTATCAATATTCGCGCATATTCGTGTACTGTTTATATATTACATATATTACATATTTATATATTACATATATATTACATATTAGTCTATATTTCCATATACACTGTGCAAAAATTACGTTCAACTTCTAAAACTTTTTTGTTATTGGGAGTGTGAATAAGTTCTCGCCGTTTTTTGTGAAAATAAATCCTTTATTTAAAAAAAATAATAAAAAAACAAGTCAATTAAAGTATTGCCCATCGCTGGAGACTACTTTTTCCCATCTTTCTGGCAGCATTTGAATTCCACGTCGAAAAAACGACACTTCTTTTGCGGCTATCCACGAATCGATCCATTTTTTCGTTTCTTCATACGAAGTGAAGTGCTGCTCAGCCAGGCCGTTAGTCATCGATCGAAATAAATAGTAATCAGAAGGCGCAATGTCTGGAGAGTACGGCGGGTGGGGTAGGACTTCCCATTTCAGCGTTTCCAGGTATGTTTTGACCGGTGACGCGACATGCGGCCGAGCGTTATCATGCAGCAAAATCACCTTATCGTGTCTTTCCTCATATTGCGGCCGTTTTTCTTTCAATGCTCGGCTTAATTGTCGTCGATAGAGATCTCCTATGATGGTTGGGTTGGAGCAGCTCGTAATACACTACCCCCAGCTGATCCCACCAAATGCAGAGCATGAGCTTGGAACCGTGGATATTCCGCTTTGGCGTTGATGCTACTGCTTCGCCGGGCTTAATCCACGATTTTTTACGCTTGGGATTACTGTAGTATATCCACTTTTCATCACCAGTCACAATACGATGTAAGAAACCTTTCCTTTTTTGTCGTTGAAGCAGCTGTTCACACGTGACAAAACGCCATTCGACGTCTCTCGGCTTCAGTTCGTATGGCACCCAAGATCCTTCCTTTTGTATCATTCCTAATACTGTCAGACGTTTCGAAACTGTTGTTCGATCAACTCCTAATGATTTTGCAACATCGGATTGCGTCTGATATGGATCTTCAACAAATAATGTTTCCAATTCTTCGTCTTGAAACTTTTTTGGTGCACCACTGCGTTCTCTATCTCGAACATCAAAATCACCATTTTTAAATCGGTTAAACCAATCTCTGCATGTTCTTTCCGACAGAGCATGATCACCATAGGTTTCTACAAAAATTCTGTGTGCTTCAGCTGCAGATTTCTTTTGAATAAAGTAGTGCAGTAAAATTCTCCGCAAAAACGGTTTATTTGGCACGAAATTTGACATGTTTCACGCTACGAAAAGAAAATGTTCTTTATAGGTTAATGGAAAGACGCACTGATTTTAAACATAGGTTATAGAACTTCAATATAGATGCGTCATTATCTTGAATTATACACAAAATTTTTATACCGCCATCTGATGGTGAAACGGCGAGAACTTATTCACACTCCCAATAATAACTTTTTCACAAACAATGAGCGCCGATAAAGGTCAATAGCATTGACCTCCTTGAGGGTCGAGGTCAATATTAAGGTTACTGGGAAATCATTTGGAGCTGGCTGTGTAAAGGTAAACATTTACCTTTACGTAATATTTTTTAAATTTGTAAAATAAACTGTAAAATTATGAATTTCTAGAGAAAAATATTATTTCTTTGATTTAAGATATCTATATACTGGATGTCTCAGATCTCCATGATGACCCTTTGTGAGAACGTAGAACGGATTGAGATGAGCAAGAAAGTCCTGTGCCGTTTTGCGATATTCGCAATAATATTCGAGATATTAATTAAAAATATCACGCGCGGTATGATAGAGGAGTTGCAGTGGCGCCGTTGTATACATTAAGTTAAATTGAACAAAAAAGTTCTCTATCATTTTGCAAATGACCACATAGATTTTTAAATATTAAAGAAAATTGTTACATATATGATTGTATACCATAATGTACAAATTTTCTTTAATTAATATCTATCGGCTGTACGCCCGCTACCGCGCGCCGCGCCCATGCCCTTAACACTCTGCTATATAGCCTGTGTAATATATGTGGCTACTTAATGTCCGCGAACCACCAAATGTCGCTAAGCAACAGTCGGCCCTAGAGTCACTCTAAGAAGGAGTCTGGCCAATTGGGGCAGAATTTTCATTGGCTCCAAGCAGTTTTGAAGCAAAATAGCGGAACCAATCACATTCCCGTTTTGAGTAGCAGAAGAGCGCGATTATTCAACTTAAGAACGGTCATCCTCTTTGTATAATGAAGTATTGCAGGTTTACATAATAGATAAGACGAGTCATAGGTAGATTTTAAAAGTAGTTTTAAATGGGTACAAATTGATGATAGGCTTTTAATATTAATTAATATTTATTGTTGTACAATTTTATAATAATAATGTTACAATTATATTTCATGTTATATTTAATATTATATGTTATATTATATTATATATTATACTATATTGTATGATGTGTTATGTTACATTATATGTTATATTTATTATTATATGTTATATTTTATATTTAATTTTCCATAAGTATAAATCATACAGTATCATACTATACACACATGTTTACAATTACGACCTGTCATCGATCTGTATTGTTTAACAACTGTAGGCAGCATGAATCAGCTTCAATGGACAATCAATTAGAATCGTGCTATACTTATAGCTCATCGACGCTATTTTGCTTCAAAACTAGACATTGTCCAGACTCTTTCCTATAGGAACTCTAGTCGGCCTGATCCCTGATCAGCTGTTGTCTCTGAGTCTCAGCGGTGAAGTGTGATTGTGAAAAAGCGTGAATAAAACTTTCATAAAAGTTGATAAAAAAATAAAAAAAAATAATTCCTCGTTTGAAAAGCTCCAGGCTGTACTTTTGGGTACAATACAAATAAGGAAAAAGTACACTTTTTTATGTACCCAAAGAAGAAAGTGTTATAAAATTGTGGCAGACAGTCCTAAAAAAAATTTTATTTTAAAACATAAGCAGACTATCTGTGAAAAACGTTTTTCACCTGCAGACATTTTATAGAAATATTTATGATAAAGAAGCAATATTCTTGTTAAGTTGTTATGTTAAGTTTGAATGATAAATTATTGTTTGTCATTAACTAAAAAAACTTCTCAGATATTTGTAATTGATGTTATAATAGATATTACAAAATGGAAATTATATAACGTTTTAATGAGATAAAGTAAATAAAAAAAAATCTTATATGAAATAGTTCATATATCCTAAAATGTATGCTGTATTAAAAAGTTATATACGTTCGAAGTTATATACAAAATTGTTTCTTATAATTCGTTATATAGAATCGCAGACTAGACGACGCAGGCGAGAGATACACATAAGTTTCAGTTATTGTTTACACCTCTTTTGCTTTATTTAGCCTTTTCCATACTTGTATTTATTAGCAAAACAGTTGTTTTATGAAAATATAATAGAAACAAAAGACCTGAGTGTTGAGAATGTATTCAAATTTGCTACTATTTCTAATATATACTAGGAATGTTGTACAAAATTCAACGATTAGGAGTTTGTATTGCTGTAGAAAAAAATGTTTTCACAATTGTAGCAATTATTAAAAATCTTTGAACGATTATAACTTTGCAATAACATTTTATATATTGTTAAATATATTATATTATATATTATATATTGTTTTATTTAATAAATTTTACTGATTATGTTAAATTATATATTCTATATTTACCTCAATAAAAAATAATTTAAACAATTATCTCTCTATATAAAAATTCTAATTATAAAATTATTACCTGCACATACTGATAAAAATAAAAATTATATATAAAGTTACTCTGATAGCATAAAATTTTAAAAATAATTCATTTGTATGTCACCAATTTTGAGTTCGTATTTTTAGGTGCAAAAGAATTTCTTTTTCTGAAAAGTTCAGAAGAAAGATTTTTTTTTACGTCTAAAAATGAATTTAGAATTAATAACATACAAGTGAAAATTCTTTTTGTACTCTATTCTATCTAGGTATATTTATTTTCGTACTATTTGAAAATTGTATATGTTTATATATTGTATAAAGTTTATATATTACAAAGTTTATATATTGCTAAGATTATTAATTGTTTAATAATAACTTATTAAATATATATTATTATATTGATTTTATGGATTTATTTAAATATGCGATGTGGTCTATATCATTCTATTCTTATTATTCGCCAAACATTAAACAAGGATAGTCGTCGTGTAACTATATATATGATTGGACCGACCGTTGCCAACGCCACGCGGACATTACGTAGCCACGTGAACTAACGATGTGCAGTGGGCTGGCCGCGCCCATCGCGACGCGTGCTGCGCGCGGACGCCGTTACGGTCTCCTACAGGCAAAATCGCGTAGCGGACCCTATAAGAATGGCATTCATTTGGACACAGTGCAATTGGACACGTTGCAAATGGACAGTTGCTAGAGACAGGCACTTTTTTATTAATATTGAATGGTGGGCAATTGAATGATATCCAAATAAACGGTGTGTGTGAGTGTGTACACACACACACGCACGCACACACACACACACACACAGGGTTAGCAAAAAGTCCGGAAACGGTCAAATATCTCGAAAAGGATCAACTGTAGCGAAAAATATGTAAGTAGCAAAGTTGTAGGGCTTAATAAAATGTATCTGATGATGGCTAAAAATTTGACTTTAGGTGGAGGGCGAAGGTCATACAAAGGTCAAATTGAATTTTTTAAAT
>NW_022639694.1:319203-319569 GCF_010583005.1 Odontomachus brunneus
TAAAAACGTATCACTGTCTTCTGAACGGTGGATTTAGAAATAAAATTGCAATCAGGATATGCAGCATTGAATGTGTAGATCAGTTACTTCTTTGTATGATCGAATATGGTCTCCAAATTTTCGATAAAGAAACAGCACTATCTTTTCTTTATCGGTTAACTTATTTTTAAAAAAGAAATTTGAAATTGTAGTTGGAAAAAGAAAGGGAAAAGACGAAGAGTAAGATGCGAGAGAGCACAACTCGTTTTTAAAATACAAAGATCGAGAAGCGTTATCGTGAAGCGCGGGTATGCGCGAGTTTCGACTGAGTACGTGTGATATTACGTCGTGAATGAATAACCGCGTTCGATGAGAGCGAATGAACAA
>NW_022639694.1:319707-325620 GCF_010583005.1 Odontomachus brunneus
ATATATATATATATATATATATATATATATATATATATATATATTCGTCAGAGCCACAAAGAAGCACACGTGTGAAATCCTATTTTTTTTTTTTTTTTTTAGGCAGAGGAAATGCATTACGCATAGTCCGGGGAATTCAGGACTTCCCCAAGGGTAGTGTGGGGCTCTCCCCATCCCGTCAACTGGGGAGGGGGTCTACCCACTAAAATCCTCTGCCGGGTCTTTTGCGGCCGTCGCGAGGGCGCCCCGTGAACCGCTCGCGCATAACTTCCGAGACGCCCTTAACCGTCGGGCGGATCTGTCTAACCCGCCCCCACTTCCGGATCGGGGAGAACTCCCACCTCGGCCCACTCCACCAAATCCTCCGTGACCGGACGTGGAGCCCTCCCATCCGGTCATATCATTTCCCTAATGGGGCACTATGGGCCAGGTCCGGTCCCGTCCGGATCCGACCCGCTCCTTCGCTCCCGACCGAGGTTATGGGGTGGGACGTCATTTTGCCCCTCCAACCCTCAATCAGGAGACCGCGTACTTTGCGAGAGAGGTGAGTCGTTATCGCTGGCCGCCACGGTCCAGTCTCCCCCCGCTGGGACTCCTTGCGCAAATGCACGCTGAGAACTATCGGCGTGTCAAGGAACTCCGGAGTGGGGGAAACCAGGAACATCTGGCCAAGGCCATTGGCACGTACACAAGTCTGTCAACGCCTCCTCCTAAGATGGAGTCCTACACCTGGAGGAGGCGGTGGGCCTGTCGGGAAAGCTGGCCACCCTGCCCCCTTCCCGGAGGCGCCTCGTTTGACTTTTAGTCATGGAGGAGATTTCGCGCCTTATGGCGCGTCTCCCCCCTCCCCCCCTTCAACCAGGCGCCTTCTATTATCTCCCCCCGCCGGGTCCTTCGGCGATTGCCGCCAGAAGAGCCCGGTCGTATGCGGGGGGCAGCGCACCCATAGGTACCCCGGGGGAGGGAACGCCAGCGGTGACGTCCCCTCCCCGCCCACGAGTGCGCCGCCTTTCTATTCCGCGCAAATGCGCGGGTGGGAGATGCGCCCTTCTCCTTCGTTGGCGTCTCTCCCCGTCCCGAGGAGCGACTTTGCTCCTTCTTATCCTTTCCGCGCCCTCCTTCTGTGACATAACAGTGTCGCAGAAAGAGGTAACGGCGGACCAGCCCTCATCTCTCCCAAACATGGCCCTGATAAGGGCCGGGGGAGAGAGATTCGCCCTCACCACCTCGATTAGGATCCGGCGCTGCTCCAGGAGGGACACTTCTTCAGGGTGTGTTGCACCGAGTCCACCTCGGCACTGTGGTGGCAGCGGGAAGTATGCTCCCTATCAATCCTATGCAGGTACTCACCGAAACATCCATGTCCGGTGAGTACCTGCGTTCTCCGGAAAGACAACTCTCCGCTGGCCCTGTCTATCCATTACTGTAGACAGGGCCGGATTTCGGCGACCCTTTGTCCCGACAGGCCCACCGCCTCCTCCAGGTGTAGGACTCCATCTTAGGAGGAGGCGTTGACAGACTTGTGTACGTGCCAATGGCCTTGGCCAGATGTTCCTGGTTTCCCCCACTCCAGAGTTCCTTGACACGCCGATAGTTCTCAGCGTGCATTTGCGCAAGGAGTCCCAGCGGGGGGAGACTGGACCGTGGCGGCCATATGCGATGCCGTACTGTAGGCCCGGGCGAGACGGATGGCGACCCACCGCTGAGCGCGGTGTCCCAGCGCTGTGATGCGCTGGTTGGTCACTATCTCGCTCGCCCAGACTGGGGCCCCGTAAAAGACCATATAGTGGACGACGTCGGCATACAGTCGCCTAGCCTTTCTTTTTGGGCCGCCGAGGTTGGGCAGGAGGCTACCCAATATGTTCGCCACCCTGCCCAACTTGGGGGTCAGAAGCTCAAAGTGCTTTTGAAACCCCCATGTGCCATTGAAGACGAGTCCTAGATACTTTATCGTGGGACCTGTCTTCACGGAGATGTCGTCTATCCGGACTCGGGCCCTAGGTGGCTCCCCCCTGGACCCATCATGCATGAACATGAATTCTGTCTTCAGGGGAGCCACCTAGAGGCCCATCCTATTTAGAGAGCATATCACCTGGTCCACCGCCAAACGCTCCATGACTAGGGCGTCCCGCCAGCCCCTACACCCGGCCAACACCATGGTGTCGTCCGCATAGCAGACGACGGTGCAGCCGGAGGGCAAGGCGGAGAATTTGGTCATACACGACGTTCCATAATAGGGGTCCAAGCACGGACCCCTGCGGAACGCCGCGGTAGACCGCCCTTCCGTACTGGAGTTCCGCTTTGTTGCGGAACTCCAGTTTTCTACCCCAGAAATAGTCCCGAATAATTGAGACCAGGTGGGGGGACCCTAAAATGGGCCAGACCCGCCTCAACCTGGTCCCAAGGGAGGGAGTTGAAGGCGTTGGCGATGTCGAGCGACACCGCCAACACAACACCCCCCTCCTCCCTCCCGACGGCCTCCGAGAGGCGCAGAATCGCGTCCACGCTTGATCGTCCCTCCCGGAAGCCGTACTGCTCCTCGTTGAGGAGACTACCGTCGTTCTTGGGACTACCCTGGGATAGATGTCGAACGAGGCAGTAGTGTATTATCCTCTCGAATAATTTACCCGCCTTGTCCAGCAGGCATATCGGCGTATAAGCGGAAAGGCTATCTTTCGCCTTGCCCCCCTTCCTGAAGAGGACCAAGTTGGCCCTCTTCCAGGGGCTGGGGAACACCCCGGTCCTCAAGCAGGAGGTGAAGAGCCGCAACATGCGGCTCTTACCTCCCCTACTCTCATTGCCAAGGTTTAGATTGTGCCCGGGATGCCGTCAGGGCCCGGCGCCCTTCTCTTTGCGTCGAGCTTCCTGACGCGGCCCTGTCCATCTCCTCCATCGTAACCCCGACGAAAAACGAAAAAGTACGGGGAAATTACCGATACGCGCTTACTCCCGGGTTAAAAAGGACATCTTAAAGGTATCTTTAAGACTTTACTGAAAGATGTCTTTATGACGTCTTTTGGTAAAGTCTTAAAGATGTCTTTCTTGAGACGTCTTCAAGACGATCTTTTAGACGTGTTATCTGAATATGTACATATTACACACACATATTAATCTATTTTGGAGTAAATCGGTTAAATTCTCTAATTTCAAAAAAGACAAATTAACAATATTCATTCGTTAACAATTTAATTAACAACTTAAATTAATTAATTTAATTAACAACGCAACATGACACCGAAAAGATTCATAAACCAAAAATAATTTAACAACTGGTTCTAGTTTTCTCTAAGTTCTTGTTTCTGATATTTACTACTGTGAAATATTGTTTTTATCTATTAATATATTTTTAATGTATATTTGATTTGATGATTGAATGTGGTAGGCCACCAGCCAACATGACTGGTGGCAGCACAGGAAGCACAGTATTGCTTGAAGTACAGGAGTTGTGCCGAGTGATGGGGTGATGGAGGAGCGAGGAAGAGATAGAGAAGAATGGCTGAAGAAGTTGCGACAGGGATTGTCTGTTTCCAAATATTGTTTTTTTCTTTTGTCAAATACATTATAGTTAATCGCAGAATAGTGTGTTCACTCAGAACTGTGTGTTCATTCAAAACTGTGTGTCAAAACACTAATTGTGCGTGCGTGCGTGCGTGCGTGCGTGCGTGCGTACGTGCGTGTGGCGTGCGTGCGTGCGTGCGTGGATGCGTGCGTGCGTGGATGCGTGCGTGCGTGTGTATGTGTGTGTGGTTTACGTTACTTTAGATTTTCAATATTGACAGTGAATATTGGAATATATTCTTTGCCTACAGAGTTCTCACATTATCGTTTCTTGTGCACTCATTTATTAATATTGTTTCATTAATTTTTTAATAAATATTGTGGAATTTATGAAATGATAGATAATTTTCTAATTCAATTTGATCCTTTTTATTTGCATACAAGCATTTTTTCTTTAATTTTCAGACATCTTGCATATGATTTATTACTACTTATTTGTGTAGTTAATATTCAAATTACTGGTAAATATTTGTTTTATTTGTTTTATTAGCGGAAGCGGCGATGGGTTCTACAGTTCCGAATTTCAGTCATTATTACGAGGGAATTCGTTATATAATGCCACTATGCCGCGGCAATTAGCCTATGGTGCTTCGATTACTTTAAAGAATCATCGCACAGGTGGTGGTTATTTGCATTCGCATTGGCACTTGTACCCCGAAGGAATTGGTGCCAGACAGCAACAGGTTGTTAACAGAATTGAAAAGTAACACATTACTTGCAACACAGTTATCGTTACAAGATTTTTTAACTTTTTTTTAGTAACGATTTGACAACGGTATTATTTCATTTATTAATAATGATAACTGTGGTGTAATTATATTTTTGCGTAATACTAGTGAATATAATCGTCATTTTAATCGTTATTTTTTTATATGTAGGATAAATGTATATAAGATGATAGCAAATTGTACAAAAAGATTTGTGAAATTTGATGAAAGTAACGATACTCGTTATTTCTTAAGTAACGATAACGGAAACAAGTTATTTTTTTCAATGAATAATGACTAGTTATTTTTAAAAAATAATGTTCTCAACTTTTGATTATTAGGTATATATTCGGTTTCAATATAGTTTCGAATGCTTTTTTTTTCAATATAATTTGGAACGCAATCTTAATGTTCACAATGAGAAAGCTTATCTCTTGAGAATTAAAAAGAAATTATTATTTAAAAAATTGACCCATTGGACATGGACTAAAATGCATCGAAAGAAAGAGATATACAAACTGTATCAAATTAAATATGTTCAGTAAATACCAACAGTAACATTACATCAATGTTATAATTTCCAACAAGCAAGATTCGCAAAATCGAAAAAATTTGAACTTAGAAAAAATTTGAACTTTTGTAGAAATAAAATATATATTAACCTTATCACTTAGCTATTTTTCATTTTGGCTGAAAAGCAGTTTTGAGAGTAAAAATACCCCTTTAAAAAAAATTGAATTCTCTATTTTTTCTAATATCTCTAAAAGCATAGGATATTGAAAAAATATTAAATACAAAATTATATGGTATACAATTATTGATAAATATACTGATTAACTCCTCTCAAACGACTCTGATATATATTATTTTTTTAAAAATATGCTAAATAACATACAAAAAGTTTCAACCGTCAATATTTGTTTATTGCAAAGTTATTGTAAAAGAAAGGACCCCGCACAAATCTTATGGGAAATGGCCCTCAGCGGATTTGGCTGAAATTTTAGTATGATGTAGTCCTGGTCATGCTGAACAAAAGTCTCAATGGCACTGACAAGTTCTGATGGCTAGTTTTCGAGTTACAATAGATTAATGATTAATAATTAGAAAATTCAGCTATGATTAATGAAGTTTTACCAATAAACTGATGGTCTCACATGGTGTTCCGTATTTTGCTAATGCGTATGAACATAAGACTACAGATTTAGCAATATATATTGTCAGTAGAATATGTATAACATAAAACTACCGCGGCAAAAGTGACAGCAGAACTCAACGCTCACCTGAGTAATACTGTTTCAACAAAAACAGTACGGCGGGAACTCCACAAAGCTAACATTCATGGAAGGGCTGCAATTGCACAACCCCTTATAACGGAAGCCAACGCTAAGCTGCGAAAAAAGTGGTGCGACGATCATAAAACCTGGACACTTGATGATTGGAAGAATCCATACCACTTGGTGGTATGGTCCGATGAATCACCGTTCACATTGTTTCCTACTAACGGCCGGGTTTATGTATGGAGAACCCCAAAAGAAGCTTACGATCCGGACTGCCTGCTTCCTACAGTCAAGCATGGGGGAGGTTCCGTTATGATTTGGGCGGCTATATCGTGGTATTCAGCTGGTCCTCTCATTCACATCACTGGCCG
>NW_022639694.1:325630-327564 GCF_010583005.1 Odontomachus brunneus
GCCGGATTACTGCGAATGAATATCTCGACATCCTCAATGATGAAGTTCTTACTATGACTAGCATACTGCTGCCAAACACTGCCATATTCCAAGACGATAATGCGCCCATACACACAGCCAAAAAGGTTCAGTCTTGGTTTGAGGAGCATCAGAATATCATCAAACATCTTTCCTGGCCAGCACAATCGCCAGACCTCAACATAATTGAACCGTTGTGGGGAGTTTTAGAGCAGAGAATAAGGAGCAGATTTCCATCTCCAACATCATTAAAGCAATTGGCGGATGTTTTGGTACAAGAATGGGACAACATTCCGTTGGAAACTATTCAGACACTCTACGAATCTATTCCGCGAAGAATTGCAGCTGTTCTACGAGCAAATGGTGGCCCAACACTTTATTAATAAATAAATATTGTGTATATGTCAAGTGTTCATATTATTTTGTCCACCCTGTATATACATAAGTACACCATTTCATAATATTATACAACTAACGTGTCTAATAAACAATATGTTCAATTGCAATATGTGCAATCGCTTCGAGCTTATTCTACTGCGTATTCAATCTCCATGACCTAAACAACCACGTGTTTAATCGCTTTATGTTTCATCAACATAATGTCCAAAATCTGCTAATCTATTGTAACTTGAAAACTAGCCATCAGTGCCATTGAGACTTTTGTTCAGCATGACTAGGACTACATCATACTAAAATTTCAGCCAAATCCGCGAGGGCCATTCCCCATAAGATTTGTGCGGGGTCCTTTAACAAATGTTACATTTAGCTTAAACTAAGTCATTAACTTAAATCCTTATGACATTCCTGTATGTCAAAAATAAGTTATTTATTAATCTTTATTATACGTTATATTTTTTATAGGATATATATATATATATATATATATATATATATATATATAACTTCGTCATAATTGTAAAGAATTGATCGATTCTATTAGAATAATAATAGAGATATTTAAAAAAAAACTGCTAAATAAAGATAATAATATTTCGTTCTTATTCCGTAACGAGATAGTACTCCTCGTATCACACTGTTCAATATTTTCAGTATAAACTTCTGTTATTGGATTTATGAAATTCTCAGAAAAAGGTTAACCGTCATGTACTGATAATTTTCGTTATAATATTCTTTAAAGTTATATATCAGCTCCAACTCTAAATAATTGTTCATGGAAAATTTTTTTGATATATCACTGCTAGTAGAGTTAATACGGTACGATCTTTTATAGATACAACAAAAATTTGATTAGTTCCACGTTTTTGAATTCACCGAACTTCACCGAATTTCACCGACCTATTGTCCTCGGATAACTCGTCTACGATTATAGTTTCGTTTTTCAATCTAGCCTGATTAACCTCTATGATTTGTCCAGGATCACCAAACGTACTAATGCAATTAAACCACATCGTTAGTAACTAATTAAAAAAAATATGTGAAGAAATTATTTGATTCAAATGTTTCGCAAATGTTGCGAAAAAATGTTTTTTGCAATTAAACCACTGTTTTCCCGAAACCCAATACTCTTGATTCATAGATTCCTTTATTATTTAAATGTTGCGAAAAAATTTTTCCGCAACATTTAAATATTGAAGGAAATTATTAATGAAGGGTATCAGGTATCGGGAATACATTCGCGTTGAATACTAAAAATACTAAAATACAAAATCGGTCTAAGCGTGGAAGGTTGATTCGTCGCGCACGATTACCGAAAAAAAATTCGGACGTACGTCTCGCTGGACAATTTTATCTTTCCACGAAGAAACGTTAATATTATACTATGGTAATATTAATATAATATTATAACATCTGTGTTCGCTCCTCACTAGTCTTAAAAACTTTGTCAGTTATTGCAATATTGGATTATTTGGAAAAAAAGTTTGTGCGGCTTTTAAATAAAATTCAAAAACATTTTT
>NW_022639694.1:327574-336651 GCF_010583005.1 Odontomachus brunneus
ACCCACACACTCACACAGGGATCAGACCTCCGCTACATCACGTCCTGCATGTTTATTCACGATATTATTTGTTTTTTCGGTGTCTGTTTGCATTCTAGTCGCCATTTTGGGTTCGCCATTTTGAATTTTCAAAAAGGCCATACGTTATCGCAAACTAGACATTTCAATGAAAATTTTAAGCCCTTTTAAAGAATTTTATCTAAAAAATTGAAATGGGCAGGGGGGTGGCCGATTTGACAGAGAACACCCCATATATATACACAAAAAATGTTTTGAATTTTATTTAAAAGCCGCACAAACTTTTTTTCCAAATAATCCAATATTGCAATAACTGACAAAGTTTTTAAGACTAGTGAGGAGCGAACACAGATGTTATAATATTATATTAATATTACCATAGTATAATATTAACGTTTCTTCGTGGAAAGATAAAATTGTCCAGCGAAACGTACGTCCGAATTTTTTTTCGGTAATCGTGCGCGGCGAATCAACCTTCCACGTGTACGAGTATGTGTATATATATATATATATATATATATATATATATATATATACACACAGGGTTGGCAAAAAGTCCGGAAACGGTCAAATATCTCGAAAAGGATCAACTGTAGCGAAAAATATGTAAGTAGCAAAGTTGTAGGGCTTAATAAAATGTATCTGATGATGGCTAAAAATTTGACTTTAGGTGGAGGGCGAAGGTCATACAAAGGTCAAATTGAATTTTTTAAATTGGACTCCCTACTTTTTATTACATATTCTTGTAGCTTATTTCAAGGGCTTTCCAAAAACCTATAATAAAGTATTTTTTATTAGGCATATTTAGAGTTATGAGGCTTGGAAGAATTTTGGTCTTTAACTGTTTCTGTTTCGTAAAAACGTATCACTGTCTTCTGAACGGTGGATTCAGAAATAAAATTGCAATCAGGATATGCAGCATTGAATGTGTAGATCAGTTACTTCTTCGTATGATCGAATATGGTCTCCAAATTTTCGATAAAGAAACAGCATTATCTTTTCTTTATCGGTTAACATTTTTAAAAAAGAATTTTGAAATTGTAGTTGGAAAAAGAAAGGGAAAAGATGAAGAGTAAGATGCGAGAGAGCACAATTCGTTTTTAAAATAAACTCGTTTTTAAAAGATCGAGAAGCGTTATCGTGAAGCGCGGGTATACGCGAGTTTCGACTGAGTACGTGTGATATTACGTCGTGAATGAATAACCGCGTTCGATGAGAGCGAATGAACAACTAAGCCGGTCATATCGTCTAGCTCGAGACACGAAAAACAAAGTTATTCTTGTTTTTCTCCTGTGTTTGTTTTTTAGGCTCCCAGCCTAGTTGGACCGCAAGGCCCAAACAGACGCGGAAATAATAACACGCGTCGCTTCGCCTATCACGCACACGCGATCGATAACAACAACACAAATCAAGAAGCGTGATAGGCGAAGTAAAAGCGGGTATATAAATTGCGCCTGCGAAACCGACGAAGCCAGACCGATCCGGACCGGCATACCGAACTCAGTTTCAGAACGGCGAGCAAGGATTCTGACCGTATCGTCTCTACCTCCTAAGTAGCGTCCTAGGCGATACCGGCAACCGTACATTGTTCGTTCGCAATTTCTGTCGAGCTTTCTCGACACCGACTTCGCCTTTCTTTCGTTACCGCTCCTTCCCGTCAATCCGCATGACTAAGTACCGTGGCCAGTTTGTTCGCTGCGTTCCGTCGAGCTTTCTCGACACTTACTCGCTCCCGTACCGCCCCATGAGCAAGGATCGAAGCCAGTGTGTTCGCTACGCCCCGTCGTGCTTTCGCGACACTAGTTCGAGTACCTATCCTCGCTACTACCTATGTCTCTACGACGCAAAACTTTGCGCCGATAACGCAAAACGCGCCGATCTTCCCGAACACGCGCCGTTCAGCGCCCTGGCGCTATTATCACCGACATCGCCGGGTCCCCACGACCCGCCGACCTCCGAACTCGCTAAGCGCGAATGCCAAATCGCGACTTGCGACCGCCCGTCGAGATCCGTGCGACACGAAGCGTTCACGCTATACGTTCCGCTTACCGTCTTGCAAACCGCTGCCTACCGAAACCGCGATCCGATAACTGGCGTCGTCTCACACCGAATGCTCGAACCGTTACGTGATTGCTCTGTATCACGGACTCTAAATAAACTTATTTATTTTTCTTTTTGTTTAACAACTTCTGTGTTCTGTGTCAGTTCTGTGTCAGTTCGTAACCGATGCAACCGATGAACGAATAATCCAGCGATATACTCAACAACCGACTCGCGAAATTAGGTTGTTACAAATTAATTAAATTTATATATATACAGGGTGTCCCGCGTAAGATGTGCCAAGAAAAATATAAGTATGTAACGTTTCCACTTCCGTGTCCCTGGATCGGCTCGCCGGCGTCCAGGGTCGGGTAGGAGAGAAAGAGAGAGGTTCGAAGTGAGTAAACGAGAGTTTGGCTATAACTGGTGTTTATTGCTATTATATACAAGGGGTTAGCATTGATTGCACCGGTAGCGTGTACGGCGCTGTTGACGGTAGCCGGGGCGGTTGGCAATCGTGGCGGGGGAGGGTCATGAGACGTGCTCCGGACCCTGTCGTCTCTGCGGTCGGCGTCTGCTGCCTTAGGTGCGGCCGGGTGCGTTCCTCTGGCGGGCGAGTGGCTGCCGGCCCAGCGTCGTCGTCTGGAACGCGCTCTCTCCTGAGTATGAATAGCGGCCGAAACCCGGCACGTCGTCGTCTGGAATGATGTGTCTCGGAGTCACGGTCGAAGCCCGACACGCTCTTCTCTGAGTTCGAACGGCGGCCGAAACCCGGCACGTCGTCGCCTGGGACGGTGTGTCTCGGAGTCACGGTCGAAGCCCGACGCGCTCTCCTCTGAGTTCGAACGGCGGCCGAAACCCGGCACGTCGTCGCCTGGGACGGTGTGTCTCGGAGTCACGGTCGAAGCCCGACGCGCTCTCCTCTGAGTTCGAACGGCGGCCGAAACCCGGCACGTCGTCGCCTGGGACGGTGTGTCTCGGAGTCACGGTCGAAGCCCGACGCGCTCTCCTCTGAGTTCGAACGGCGGCCGAAACCCGGCACGTCGTCGCCTGGGACGGTGTGTCTCGGAGTCACGGTCGAAGCCCGACGCGCTCTCCTCTGAGTTCGAACGGCGGCCGAAACCCGGCACGTCGTCGCCTGGGACGGTGTGTCTCGGAGTCACGGTCGAAGCCCAACGCGCTCTCCTCTGAGTTCGAACGGCGGCCGAAACCCGGCACGTCGTCGCCTGGGACGGTGTGTCTCGGAGTCACGGTCGAAGCCCAACGCGCTCTCCTCTGAGTTCGAACGGCGGCCGAAACCCGGCACGTCGTCGCCTGGGACGGTGTGTCTCGGAGTCACGGTCGAAGCCCAACGCGCTCTCCTCTGAGTTCGAACGGCGGCCGAAACCCGGCACGTCGTCGCCTAGAACGGTGTGTCTCGAGAGGCTGAGTTACCGGTGTCACGCTCTCGTGTTGGTCTCCTCGGAAACCGGCGGTGAACTCATGTTGAGGGCTCCGCGAGCCCCCTTTTATAGAAGCGTCAGCGCAGGGATTAACTGCAAGTGCCAGCTCAACTACGTGTCCGTGCCGCGTAGCGGTGACCGACGCAACTACCGAGCTCGCAATCCGCTAGTCGGACAAGAGGTATAAGGTGTCGTAGATAATTACGGCGAGGAGTCAAGGAACGTATGTATAATATATTTATCGATAAACAAATTAACAGAACAAAAATAAACGTATGAATTGATGAACATATGAACAGAACAACAAAATAGATTAAGGCGGAAACGAGGCGGGAGTGCTTCGTTACAAGTAGAACAGATAAAACTGAACAAAAATTGTAGAGGTCATTCTTCAAACAACCACGTAAAATTTCTCGATATTAATAAAAATAGTTTGATAAATTAAAGCGCGCGATGCGACAGGTGGGACATACGACTCGCCGCGGCTGGCGAAGAAAATGGACGAGCGCACACATACACGTACGCACACACGGACTACCCATTTCCATATACCAAACGGCCCACCTCTTTGGCCTATAAGATAGGCCCGCGAGCAATCGTCCATTTTTTTCGCCGGCCGTATGTCCCGCCTGCCGCGTCACGCGCTCTAATTTGTCCAACTATTTTTATTAATATCGAGAGATTTTATATGGTTATTTAAAGAATGACCTCTACAATTTTTGTTCACTTTTCTTTGTTCTACTTGTAACCGCGATGCGTCGCGTTTCGGATCGCTCGTCAGTTCGGGTTCGTGGTAGGCGGAATAATTTAGAAACAGTGTTCTCAATAAAAAAATGAACAATATATTTAAATAAGAAGCTGATGATGATTACAATAGGTGTATCCAATAATGCGTGTCGACGCCGTTGGTTTTGGTCGTTTGTGTATCGCTTGTCAGAGGCTTGTTTAGACGACGGCTCGCGAGATGTGATACGCGGTGCGTGGGACGCGGACGGTGGAAGTGTCGCGTATTCACGAGTTTATCTTGTTGACGTTTCTTTCGGCGTCTTGCCTCTTTAATTGCGGTTGACAATTTCTTGCAGTGATTTTAACCGCGCTTCGGAATAATACAGTGTATACGATCGGTGCGACTGCAGTGTAGCTGCACGCGGAGTATTGCCTTAGCGACGGTACCTTCGATATCCTATTGCGGAGATTTGATTCGGTTCGGTATATGCGGTACGGCCGTCGGTCCTGATACACGGGACCTTAGCTCTCGAAGTTTTCTTGGTAATCGAACGAGCCCGGCTTGTTCTAACACGTTTGCGGATGCGGTAAGACAGTGCCGCGGACGCGCCTATGCGTCGCGGTTTCGGAGTCCGTCCGATCTCCCTTCTGGAGATCGCTGACGATTATCACGAGGTTCGTCTCGCGTTCCTGCGAGGCGATTACGGTGTGATCCTTACGCGGATCCTGAATGCACGGTGTCGAAGCTACGCTGCAACGGAGCGTAACCTCGAATCGATGATGATGAGTTCGCACGCGGCGACTCGATACGTTGTGATCTCACTTGCACTAAGGCAAAGGCGAGATCCGGTTCGCGATGCAGAAGGTGCGTTGAGCACTTTTCCCGGGTGCCGATTCCACGCCCTTCGGTGACCGCGACGGATAGCAGAGTTTATCAGTGTCGGCGTCACGAATCCGTAAGCCGACGGCGGAGTGATCTCAGTCGCGAATCCGCGAACAGAAATCCACCAGGAGCAGTAGATAGAACAATGTCGATCTCACGAATCCGTGAGTCGACGGCAGAGTGCTTTCAGTCATTAATCCGTGAGCAGAAAGCTGCCAGGAACGGTAGCTGGAGCAATGTCAATATCCCGAATCCGGTAGTCGACGGCGGAATGCTTTCAGTCGCGAATCCGCGAACAGAAAGCTGCCAAGAACGGTATCTGCGGATCTCTTTTCGAGAGCGGAGGATCAGAGTCTGATTCTCTCGAAAAGAGCAGTAAATCGGATCTGGTCGATTATAATTCGCGGCGTTTTATATATTGCGAATCTCGCTTGATTCGCTGTTTACCACAGTTGTTCGGCGATCGCGCGTTTACGTCTGAGAAGACGCGCTGTCCTTTCTCGCTTCCATTATTCGCGGTCTTATGCGTTTATTAAATCCGGTTTTTCTTGTAATGATATTCGGATCGTTACATACTTATATTTTTCTTTTGGCACGTCTTACGCAGGACACCCTATATATAAAAATATACAAATTAACACAGATAGCCAACTATCTATGAGAATTCTCTATGATCTTCTATGTACTATCTGGGTCAACATTTTCTCATTA
The DNA here is from genome assembly GCF_010583005.1 of Odontomachus brunneus. Lineage (NCBI taxonomy): Eukaryota > Metazoa > Arthropoda > Insecta > Hymenoptera > Formicidae > Odontomachus > Odontomachus brunneus. The sequence continues at coordinate 333,395 of NW_022639694.1, forward strand.
ACACATCTTTGAATATCATCCTACTAACTGGATAATTGCAACGATGTAATGCTCGTGAATAAGAAATGGTAGGACAAGTTCTATAAGACTTATTCCTAGGAGTCAAATGCTTGAAATGCAAGCACATAAAAAATAATACAAATAAATAACAACGTATATAAATAATAATATGTTGGTTACATAAACCATAGTTGATATAAGTCAACATTAGATAAACGTTTGTCACATTCTTTGCTTATCAAACAGTTGACTAAAAATGACCTCTCAAAAACATATTATAGACGTCTTTAAATGACGTTATTATCACATCAAAATAATCACGTCTTTTAAACGTCAGTTATCGGTTACATGACGTCTAAGACTAATAATCAGCATTTATCGACGTGAAAATGACGTAACATTGCTGCTTGGGAAAGAACTTCGTCCATTTTGGACCATCCGCGTCCAGTCATCAATCATATGTAATTTTGTAGATAATAATGGTAATATTTAAGAAAAAAATAAGTTTAGATCAGGCCTCGGAATTTTTGTCACATTTCGGACAGATTTCAGACGCGACGTCCACCGCTGCCCCACTCTCACTCGAGCCTCAGCGACCGAGCCGCCGATCGCTCTGCCTCAGGAGCGTTGCTGAGTACGAAATACGTATGTAGCGCTTCTGTGTGTGCCAATCCGTTATTAAAATTTTTACTTCTTCAATATATATATATATATTTTTTGTAAATAATATAATGTTATATTATTTATGTGTAATATATTGTAGATACACACCCACACACACATATATAATTTTATATCGAATATAATGCGTGTGTGTGTGTGTGTCTGCTTGTAATTTTGATAATAGATTTCCACATCACCCATGAAATACTATTGTTGATGCGTTTTTTTTTAAGTGGTTTCCCCTGTAGGCCTATTCCACTAGAAATAAATTAAAATTAATAACATGACTCGGCAGAAAAGCGAAATTCTATATTATAAAATATATAGGGAGGAAAAAAAATTCTAATAACAGAAGAAAAAAATAAGCCAATCTTAATGTTTCCTAGATCGTTTACACGATTGTACTAAAAATGGTACATCCACAGAAATTTTGGAAGAACTAGCTTGCATCAACGAAGACAGTGATGCATCGTTCAAAGAAGAACGTACGTTATATATGTGTGTGTATGGGTGTGTATCTACAATATATTACACATAAATAATGTAACATTATATTATTTACAAAAAAAATATATATATTGAAGAAGTAAAAATTTTAATAACGGATTGGCACACACAGAAGCGCTACATACGTATTTCTTACTCAGCAACGCTCCTGAGGCAGAGCGATCGGCGGCTCGGCCGCTGAGGCTCGAGTGAGAGTGGGGCAGCGGTCGCGTCTGAAATCAGTACGAAATGTGACAAAAATTCCGAGGCCTGGTTTAGATTATCAATTTCCAAAAGTAGTTCTAACCTCCTAATGATGTCATTTTATTCGTCAATGGCTCATCATCAGAGTTGTTCAACTTAACAAGTATGTTTATAATATGTAATATATCATTACTATACTCAAAAAATATCCGTATGTCATTGGAAAGATATTTAGCGTATCCTAGATACCAAATAATGGACATAATATGGGCACAGCAGCAGTCCGAGCACCATTCATGTGCAGTAATATTTTTTAATAGCATCTTTTCCTTCATCCTTATGTGCCTAGACTGTATTTAAGTTTTGTTAACATGCTTGAACTGCATTCGAGCTTTAAGAAATATTGAAATATTGAAATATATAATATAGATATTAACAATATCTATATTTAACGAGATCATCAGTTCTTATATCACAGCTGAGTTCTATTGTTCTGTATTGTTTATTCTAGGTGTCTTTATTTTGTTATCTATGCTTACACGATACTTTCACGCCTTCAATCAACTAATGATGTTTTATTTTGTTACAGTTGAACGTGACTTCTAAATTCTTGTTTTTATTATTATTTTATTATTATCCTCTCCTAAAGATTTTTTTTGCGTCCTAACTCAGCCGTAATATAGGAGCTGATAATTTCGCTAATAATATGGATAATTATTAATCCAATATTTCTTAAAGTTTGAATGCGTGTTAATACAACGCAACATCATGTTTATATTGTAGCAGACCATAATGGTGAAAAGAGAGACGATGTTAAAGAATATATACTGCACATGTTAAAATAGTGCTCATATTGTAGATTGTTATGTCCACATCATACTGATCATTTAGTATCTAGAATACGCTAAATACTTTTCTAATGACATATGGATACTTTTCGAGCATAGCAATGACATATTTGTCGTCTTGGATCAGCTTGGATAGCTGATGATAAACTATCAAATGAATAAAATGATAATAAATAATTAGAAGGTTAGAATTACTTTTGACAGCGGTTCAAGTATCTAAAATTTTTTTTTTCTTAAATGCTACTATTATTATCTATGAAATTGTACAGAGTGCCCTATCTAGCCTTATAGAAATATCATACTAAGAAATACTGAAAAATTATTAGTGATTAAATATTACCAGTAATTCAATAATTTTTTGGCCAATACTTAATTTCTGGTGAATACTGATAATAAATTCTGGTGAATACTGTTAAATATTGATAGTAATCAAATACTGAGAATTATTATGCAAAGGTGAAAAATGAGAAAATAATAATGTTTATAAAAATATACTTATATTCCTAATTTTCTCATGTTTCATAAACTACTAGATATCGAAGGTTGTCAATACATTTCAAACTTTCATGAATCCTCCTGCGATAATTTCGATCCCAAGCGGTATACCGCTGGCCACTATCCATGTCCTGACCGCATTAAACTGTTGCTTAACTCGACGATCGGGCGCGCACGCGATGACTCTGATGACTCTAACGATGTTCTTACAATTCATGCTTATATAATGTAACCTTATAGTGTTCACAGTATATTATAACATACCTAGCAAACACCAAATAATAGTTATATAATTTTTACTTGTTATTTATTGGATAATTTGTTGATAGATATTGAAACAATGCAACATTCGATATGCGATGAATATTGATATAGTGTAGTGAACCAGTGATAATACTTTTACATTTTTAACAAAATGTTATAATGATTAATCCAACAAAAAAAAAATTAAAAATCCAAGAAAATCTAAATTAAACAAATCGAATTACTAAATTTTGAGAGAAACTTTTAAAAAATATTATTTAAAACAATAGTGTTTTATCAAATGACATGGTTTCTTTG
>NW_022639694.1:336661-342799 GCF_010583005.1 Odontomachus brunneus
AAAAAAAACCACAAAATTAAACAAGTACGAATATTAAATCTAAAGAAAGTATTTTCTCCGAAAAAACGGTATAAGAAGTATAAAAAATATGCAATAAGACAAATTAATGATTGTCACTAACGAGTGCTACTCTAAGTACTATTCTATAAGTATTATTGATGTAAAACATTACTGAATTTGAAATACAAGTAACAAAAATAACTTGTAAATAAATAAAATATATTATATTCGTAATATTTTTTTAAATATTACTGCAATATTGCTAAAGTAATATTGCAAATTAATGTCACTGCAAAGTCTCTGCAACATTGCACTGCAATATGCAATCTTGCAACGTTGTAGCAATGTTGCTGCAAGCTTCTGTGCTGAGCATTGCTAAGATTCGAGCCTCTCCCAGGTAACAGACACGTCAAAATGACATCCAAATCTAAATAAGTTCAGGATAAAAAATAACCAAGGAATGATCAAAAATAACGTGAGAATATAGTCAAAATGATAGTCTAATATCACAGATCGATGACGACATTCTAGACGACTTAAGGTAGTACTGGCGGTTTATGATCTACCGTTCGGAATTTAATAAAATTTGGTACACTAGTAGATATTTATGCAAAAAAGATTAGTATAAATTTTTGTAGAGCTACGGAGAGCCAATAAAAAGATATTGGCATTTACAATTTGGTGCGTTTAACATTGAGTCTTATAGGAAGCCACCGATTATCTCCAATATTTCAGAAAATACCGTTCAGATTTTAATAAAAAATGAAGAGAACATAGCTTTATAAGAAACATGTTAAATGCTTAACAAAATAGAAGAAGCATACAAACAAAATAAATTTTATGGTTTATTAAATGTTTTGGGCAAAGATGAAAATGATATTGTTAAAGTTACTAAAAGTAAAAAAGTAATATATAAAATTGCTGGTTTTTTTGCCAACAAAGAGTCTATAAAATAAATTAATAATTTATTCTTAGAGTAGTTAATATATAGAAATAATATATAGAATAATAATATATATAGAACATATTGAAAATATCGGTAAGTTACAATTTTATTGTTTATAATTATAATAAATTAAATTTTTTATTATTATAAATTGTTTTGTATGCATGAATAAAACATTTTTCATATTTTTTTGTGACATTGTTATGAAACCTACCTTCTCAGATTCCATTTGTTTTTAAATATCGCGCGTATTCTGTCTTGTTAGTGACGTTGCCACATTTCTGAACGGTATTTTCTAAAATATTGGAGATAATCGGTGGCTTCCTATAAGACTCAATGTTAAACGCACCAAATTGTAAATGCCAATATCTTTTTATTAGCTCTCCGTAGCTCTACAAAAATTATACAATATACTAATCTTATTGCATAAATATTTACTAGTGTACCAAATTTTATTAAATTCCGAACGGTAGATCATAAACCGCCAGTACTACCCTTATAGAAATATCATACTAAGAATCATTGATAATTACTTATTTTCAGTATTAAAAATACTGGATAATAAGTAATTATCAATGATTCTTAGTATGATATTTCTATAAGGATACTTTAATGACGTTTTATGACGTCTCTAAACGTCAATAATACGTTTTTAAGACGTTATACAGAAACGTCATTAAGATGTCACAAAAAAAGACGTTTTAAAGACATCGTTATTTAATCACTTGACGTCATTCGACCAGTTATGACCAGTTTTTTACGTCATTTTGACGTGAGTCTGTCACTTGGGCTGATTCTTGTGTCGTTCACCTTATCTACTGCGTTCACCTTACTCACTGTCACTTTGATTGAGAGACGCTTTATATTGTGTACTACGCGTTATATGGTATATCCGTATAAGAAAGCATATGATTTATTTAAAAGAAGAGAATAGATTCTTTTAAAATATATGTTTTAAAAAGTATGTAGAAAGTATATTTAAAAAATATTTACATGTTTTAAAAGTAAGTAAAATAAATTATTTTGTAAATTTAAATAAATTTTTTTCTGATAATAAAAGAAACTTTAATTTGAAACATAAAAAAATACTTTTAATATTAGAAAATAATTTATTCAGATTTATAAAATGATTTACTTGTATTTTATTTACTTTTAAAACAAGCAAATATTTATTTAAACAGTTTTTACATTTAAAAACACTAATTTTCTCCTTGTAAAGAAATCATTTGTTTATTCTTATATATATAGATATTTTAAATCAAAGAAATCACTTTTTTTATTTATAAATTCATAATTTTACAGCTTATTTTACAAATTTAAAAAAATATTTCTTTATATTTATTATATATTTTCTAAAATTTAACAAATATTTTTTTAAGTTAAGAAATTATATGTAACAAAATATATTTCTTTCATTTAAAGAATTTTTTTCTAATGTACATTACCAATTTAAATTTCGATTTTCTTATTTCTTTATTAATTTAATAATTATAAATAATTATATTTATTTTTTTCATGTGCAATATTTATAGAAATATTTACAAAATATTAATTTTTTGTTTACAATAAATATTATGGAAAATATTTAGATATTTAGATATTTCTATATTTTAATAATATTTTGAATATAGATTTTCATAATTTTTCCTCTCTCTTTATGTATATATATATATATATATATATATATATATATATATATATATATATATATATATATAATATTTTAAAAAAGTAATTCAAAATAAATATTTATAAATATTTATCTAATAACTTACTAATATTGTATGCTGTCTGGGTTAATACTTTTAATCTTAACAGTACTTTGCGTAAGTATTTCATTACTTAGCAAAGTATTATATATTAGTATTTAAATATTGACAATGTTCTGCGTAAGTATTTTATCACTGGACGAAGTATTACATATCAATATTTAAGTATTGAAATCAATCATAAGGTAGGATTTGTAACATTAAATATTGAAATACTTGAGTATTAAAAGCTGTAATTGAATCACAGAATATTACTAAATACTATACTTTTAATACTGAAAATAAGTAATTAATCAATGATTCTTAGTATGATATTTCTATAAGAGTAAACTAAATATCTCCATCAATTGTGACGATATAAAAAATATTTTATACGTAAATTGAATGATGTGAAGAGACTAATATGTTGCAAAAAAGATTATTTTTCCAAATTAATTTTTTTCGAAATTTTCAAAGTCATCGATGTTTTTTCAGAATGGAATTTAAGTGGCCTAGTTTAGGTGGGACACCCTATATATAATTGATGACTGGACGCGGATAGTCCAAAATCTTTATGAAAATAGGCGGTTCTTTAAAAATTTTTAATAAACAATGAACGACAACTGAAACGTTTTGTTATGATCTTGACAACATATGTTAAGATGAGTTATTTAAATTATTGAGTGAGTTAATCTAAATATTTATCATAATTTTTACAATTCTACAAACATATTCACATTTAAAATCCACCAAAATCAATAAAGGACACAGTTCGATAGTTTCATTGTGAGATCGTATATTAAACTTTTAAAATGGTTCACTCTATATAATTTTTATATAGTTCATATATACAATTCTATAATTAAGGTGTATAAAGCAGTCATAGCAGCTACAACGTTCGTGAATTGTTGAAACTAAATTAAACTAAATATAGTTTTAATTGATATTTGAGTTTTCTTGATTATTTTCGATGTTTTCTCAATATGTTAGCAGTTTTTAAAATTGAATTTAATAGGTCAAAAACTATAGCAAACATGACTTTTCTGTGTATCTCGTGAAGCAAAAATTGACATTTTTTAAACATATTTTATATCATTTTCAAAATAAATAAATGTATCTCTTTTTTACTTATGGAGATAGAAACTTATGTATGATAAGGTAATTATACGAATAGACAATGCTAAATGAAGTAAAATCGCTAAATATTATATTTAATTACAGATTACGACTTATTCTCATAAAGATGATAATAATTTATGGTTAGTGAAAAAATTTGATTCAGATGAAATGCCGTCCGAAGCAATGTTGGTCAAACATGGCGACCTCATTCGTCTAGAGCACGTAATCACGAGACGAAATTTACATTCACACAAAGAAATTGCACCAATTTCGAAGAAACATTATCAAGTTACCGGATACGGAGAAGTAAGATTATAACAAAATCTAAATAATATTGTTCTTAACTTGTTTATTAATTTTCTTTGTTTTTTTCCAGAACGGCACAGGCGATGCCAATGATGTCTGGAAAATATTGATAACTAATGGGAAGGATGGTGATGTGGTAGAAACGGTAACAAGTAAATTAAAGTTCATACATTATCTTCATCATTGTGTATTGACGTGTAATGGCAAGACATTACCAAAATGGTTAGTATGTATAATAGAATAGGCCTATTTAAGTTTTATTTTTATGAAAGTCATTGAAAGCTAACTTTTTACTAATATAATAATAGTTTTCTTTTATATAGAGTGTCGGTCACAACATGTATAATTGCTCGTATTGTAGATAGAACTCATTAAACTAAACAAAAAGGCTTTTACCATTTTGTATCGTAGAGGTTTACAGTCCAACATTACGCACCGCCTGTTTAGTGTGCACATGCGTACGTGCGTGCGTGCGTGCGTGCGTGCGTGCGTGCGTGTGTGCGTGCGTGCGTGCGTGCGTGTGTGCGTGCGTGCGTGCGTGCGTGTGTGTGCGTGTGTGTGTGTGTGCGTATATACGCACCGGCGTTAATGCTGTCCGTATATCCGTGTGACTCACACGATGACGCGTCACTCACACACTACTGCCTAAAGATGAGGCACGAGCAGCACGGAGTGGCGGAGAGGGTTAGTACCTAGATAGAAGTGTAACAAAACTTGCGCACATCGTGTTTTCATAGTGTGACAGTAAAAACGTAGCAAAAATCGAGCAGGACATGCCGTCACGAACTTGTAAAAATATTCATTTTGAATTACTTATGGAACAATAGATGTATATTTTATAAATTTTGTTATATATGATATGTATTACTTTTTTCTAATGGAAAGTATTCGTAAATGTCACAGTGTTTGCTAATTTTACTTCAAAATTTTAGATTATTTGATTCCAATCTTACATCATGTTTAAAAATTCTTACTAACTAGCACTAGTGAGACTCGAACTTGGATCCGAGGCACTTCTCGATTATGAGTCTGTTGCTTTAGACACTATACCACTTCGTCGATCGATATAAACGTCTTACGTTTTGTCTATATGTGTTATAATTAACACAATAATATAATTTTCTGATAATATAATTTAATGAAATGATTTAATTTCAATAAAAATTATATTTTTTGTACATTTATTGTTAATTTAACTCTTAGCTAATGAAGTGAGGTCTATAAAATCCCGCACATTCCATTTCGTTATCTTTAAATTTTGATAATAAACATTTTTTATTGTTAACTGTTATTAAATAAACAAAGTCATAAAAGACTATAAATTTTAAGTAATTATAAAATATAATTTAAAAAAAGGAAATTTACGTTATTATATAAGATTTAATTAAATTAATCAAAATTACGTATAAATCTATAAAAATTATCATTTATTATAAGCTATGGGGTATCTGTCTAATGTAATCATAAAATGTAAATAAAATTAGATAATAATAGTAATTTCTCACGAACTATCAGAGTATCTCAAGTAATTCGCAAAATTCATTATAATGAAGTTTTAAAAAATACTTTAAAATGAATTAGACTCGGATAATTCTTCAGGGATTCTTCAGATATTCATTTTTCTAATTCTTTAGGTATTCTTTAAAATAAATTCTCTGTGAATTTCTATTCATTTTTGTGCTATCTGAGTACCAAACACCAAACACGAGATAACAATAACAAACCAGTTATAATTTCTCACTCGACAATGTAAACAGCTACATTGTTGAGCGAAAAATTGTAACTGACAGTCACTTATGTAACTTGGTTTGCTAGGTTACTTTGAGCAATTTATTATGTATATACAAGTGTAATACAAATTTTATATGCTGTACAATTTTATTCTTATCTAATTAGATCTACAATTAATTATATCTATTATTTTAATTAGATATGCAACTTTGCTTCCGCCGTTTTCCTACAGATGGCTTTAGCGCTAAGTGGTGGTCGAAATAAATAGATCATAGACGTCATACAATA
>NW_022639694.1:342809-343237 GCF_010583005.1 Odontomachus brunneus
GGCATCTGTCAACATAACCCCATAGAAACATTAGTCGATTTGTGTCTGCATCATAAAGTTATTCTCGATTGAAAATGTCAGTTTACGAGCCAAATTCTCGTCATTTGCGGGAGGTTTTAATTTTCTGCTTCAATATGAAGAAATCTACGTCTGAGGCTCATCGAATGCTCTTAAATACTTATGGTGAGGCCGCTATTAGTGAAAGAACGTGTCGTGAGTGGGTTTAACGCTTCAAAAACGGTGATTTTGACGTCGGAGACCGGCATAGCGGTGGAAGAGAGAAAGTTTTCGAAGATGCAGAATTGGAGGCATTACTTGATTAAGTGTCAAAATCAAGAAGAATTGGCTCGATCATTGGGAGTGACTCAACACGCCATTTCAAAACGCCTCAAAGCCATGGGAATGATTCAGAAGCAAGGAAATTGGGT
>NW_022639694.1:343624-364780 GCF_010583005.1 Odontomachus brunneus
GCTGCCCGAAAGATGGGAGAAAGTAGTGGCCAGCGATGGACAATACTTTGAATCATAAATGTATAACCAGTTTTTTACAACAAAGCCTCGAATTTCGGAAAAAAAACGACGGAAGTAAAGTTATATACCTAATATTTAATATTATATTATCTAGCATTTAATATCATATAATCTAGCATAATCTTAATATATAATGTAGCTAAATTCTATCTAAGTATATGCTTTCTTTAACTATATATTCTTTCATGATGATATATAACAGAAGATGACGTGGAACTTCATCTCCAAGTTTATAAATGCTTCATCTGAAGAAAGCATTAATACCTAAAGAGAATATCTTTTTTAAATATAATTTTTTTGATATAAAAAGAAAGAGAGAGAGAAGGAAAGAGGAGAAATATCAAAGTAAACTTTAGTAACATTATATTTCCATGTGTTGTTGCAAGCACATACTCAGATGGCATTTAGCTGTTGTATATTTAGTATTTAACAATGTAACTGTTTACATTGTCGAGTGGGAAGTTATAACTGTTTTGTTATTGTTACCTCGTGTTTGGCTGACATTTTTCAACAAATTTATTGTACATTTTTTTGTAGTACCTCTAATTAAAATAATTAAATATATTGAGTTGTAAATGTGGAGTTAAAAACACCACATTTCGTGCTACGTTTCTGCCGTATTTCTGCTGCTACGTTCAAACGACACGTCGCGATCGATTTCTGCCGCGTTTCTGCTGTCTCATAATGTAACTTAATTAGTTTGATTTCTAATGCCTTTCTGTTTGCATGATATGACATCGTTCTTTGTTCAATTTTATGCTGCTTCATGTCGAAAAATCATGTCTGCACTTAATATTTAAATTTTTCTCTTGCTCTGCTGACATATCATGCCTCATTTTTGTACAATTTTTACTATTATATCATGACGCAGATTCTATTAGATTTCTGTTACATTTGTACACGCATTATTTGACATAACAGATCATGCTTCGTTAATGCTAAAATTATGTTAGCATAATATGCAGCACACACTTAGCAAAACCTGACTTTTGCAGGCTTGGTTATCTGGGATGGTATATCGTCGGACGGCTTGGAGAGAGAGTAGTGATGGGAGTCGCGGCGATCTTCTATCCTCTATCGCAGACGTAAGAGGGATAGAGATAGTATTATGAGACGTGGCGACTAGAGCTGGGAAATCTTGCCCGAGCGCACTGGCGTTTTACTCCTCCCACTTCTTACACAGAGACGCTTCTGTCCGTCTGACTGCGCGCGCCGCGCAGAGTCACACAGACGGACAGAAGCGTCTCTGTGTGAGAAATGGAAGAAGTAAAACGCCAGTGCGTCCGGGCAAGATTTCCCAGCTCTGGTGGCAGCCAGAAATGCTGTCCTAAAATATGTGTGATGCACACTAAGAAAACGCTCGACTTACATTGTCTCGTCTATATGTGAGGAATACGCGGTGTCCCAATGACTGTTTTGCTCGCTCAAACGTTCATGCATTTTCTCTCGTTAGCAAGGAAATTACTATAATGTAAAAGAAGATCTTGGGGAAGGGTTTTCAGGAGGTTATGTAACATTAAAATTAAAAATATTCTACTTCGACAACCTATGCAAGCACTGTATTGTTGCAGTATTCTATATTGAACTATATTGACACAGTATTCTATGTTGAAATAGATCTAATATTTTTTTTTCAAGAGCAGCTATTAAGAAACACTTGTCGAAGCCTTCTGAAAATCTTTCCTCAAGATCTCCTTTTCCATTACAGTGATTTCCTTGCTAACAAGAAAAAATGCATGAATGTTCGAGCGAAAATAATCGGGACACCGCGTATTACTCACGTATAGACGAAACAGTGTAAGTCGAGCGTTTTCTACGTACGTCGCATGTATTTTAGAATAGCATTTTTGATCGCTACGTCTCATAATGCTATTTCGCTCTTACGTCTGCGATAGAGGATAGAAGATCGCCACGACTCCCACCGTTATTCCCTCTCCAAGCCGTCCGACGATCGTATACCACTAGCCCGCCACTCCGCCACTCCGTGCTGCTCATATCTCATTTACAGGCAGCAGAATGTGAGTTACGCGTCATCGTGTGCGAGTCGCATGGATATACGGACAGCATTAACGCCGGTGCGATACGTGCGCGCACGCATGTGTGCATTTGTGTGTGTGCGTGCGCCGACAGATTGGCTCTAGAATCGATCAGGATCCGTTACAGATACATTGAGAAAAAAATACTGTTCAATTAAAAAAAAGTGAGTTGTTTCAATTAAATGGTGTAATTGCGGGCTGCCACAAACATATTTAGTTCATTTAATAATATATGCTATTGATTTTAATTTCAAGTATGTATATTGAAAGAATTATATAGGGTATCCCGAAACTACCAGATATTATTTTAATGGCAAATTCTTTAGAACATTTTAAAACGAAAACTTTCATACAAAAATATTAAGGCTATAATAGTTTTCAAACGGGAAGCGATTATATTTCACCAATAACAGGGCTGAGATTTCGCGCGCTTAGGCACGTCGAAATGACAAGTGATAAATGTGCCACGTATAGAATAGCGGACATCTTCATGGTAATAATTGATCGACACTTTGACAGATTAAGTTGAAATATATCATTTTTACTTGAATCATATTTAAAATGTCTTACAACTATTATTCGTATAAAAAATATACTAATGCAATGCGTAGAAAAGCGGCAAAACATATTATGACAATGTTATTGTAAATTTATACAATAATCATAATATTGTAAAAAAAGTGACATTCATAGGAACACCTTTATCACTTGTCATTCCAACGTGCCTGAGCGCGCGAAATCTCAGCCCTGTTATTGGTGAAATATAATCGCTTCCCGTTTGAAAACTGTTATAGCCTTAACATTTTTGTATGAAAGTTTTCGTTTTAAAATGTTCTAAAGAATTTGCCATTAAAATAGCACCCGGTAGTTTCGGGACACTCTGTATATAAATTTCAATTAATGACAATATGGTAATATTAATGTAATATGGTGATGAACTAAAGATGTAATTGATTTAATTTTAATACAATTGTACTGTGGTGGTACGTGGTTATATGTGATTGTATTGAAAGTATTTTTATTTGAAATGTACTCATTGTTTTTGAAGTAAACACCAAAGTGTTTCAATGAATCATTCATGCAAATAAAGTTGCAGTACATCTACTTATATGAAACAAAAATATATTTTATTTGATTAAATATATTATCTATTTGATTAAATATATTATGTAATTTACAAAAAATTTGTGTATGTGGTGTATTTTCCTGAAACATATTAACAATTGCATGAAACATTGATGCTTACCGTATGAATAAGAAAGTAGTTATTGCAACTTCTCAAAGTATTCATTTTGAATTACTTATGGGAATAACAGATGTATATTTTATAAGTTTTTTTTATATATGATATGTATTGATTTTTTTAACAGAAACTATTTATAAATGTCATAGCGTTTGCTGATCTTACCTTGAAAATTTTAAATTACTTGATTCCAATGTTATATCACATTTAAAATTTTTTATTGGTACTGGTTGGGACTTGAACTTGAACATCCTGAGAGACATCTCTGAATTATTAGTCTGTTGATTTAAATACTATACCACTTCTTTGATCCATATAAACGTCTTATATTTTGTCTACATGTGTCGTAGTTAATACAGTAATGTAATTTTTTGATGATATGATTTAATAAAATGATTTAATTTTAAAACAAATTTTAATACATATTTTTTGTACTTTTTTATTATTATTAATTTAACTCTTAGTTAATGAGGTGAGGTTAGCTCAATGGGCATACTTAAAATGCATCAAGTGCATATGTAATTAATATAAAATCATTTTTATTTCCTTTGATCAAACAAATACATAGAATTCAATAATATTGATGTATATCAATATTATTATTATTTATACTGTATTATAAAATTCTATGCATTTATTTAATCAAAGAAAATAGAAATAATCTTATGTTAATTACATGCAGTTGATGCATTTAAAATATATGCTTATTAATATTTTTGTCTATAATACACAACAATAATATTAATGATCACATATGTTGTTTACATCAAGCAGATATATCATTATGTCAATATTTGTACGTCTTCTAAATCAAACGCAATTACGTATAAATCAATAATATGTAAATCAATATCTGACCAATAATTGATTTATACCAATGCACAAAAATTTTATTAATCAAATAAATTTTATTTAAATTAAATGGATGGTACATTTGTGCTAACCACAATTAAACCTACTAATCAAAATTAAATCTGCGATTGATTTGTTTTAATTATTTTATATAATTAAATTAACAGTATTATTTGTATCAGATGTTACACTTCATTGTTATTGAATTATAAATATTTATTTATTCAAAGGAAATAGGAATAGTTACATATTAATTACACATGTACTTCATGCAATTGATGCATATATTCGTAAATATTTTACACACACCACTATTAATGATTACATATACAGATCAAACAAATGTGTAATTAATATACAGACATTTTTATTTTTGCTAGAAATAATACAATTGTACATGAATCAATAACATGCAAGTATAATATCTAACAAATTATTGATTTATACTAATGTACAAAACATTTAAAAATTAAAAAATTTATTTAACTTATTAAGTTGGTGCATTGGTACGAATCACAACAACTTTAACTCTACGGTTGATTTATTTTAATGATTTCATGTAATTCAATTGATAGTAGATGTACTTATATGGATTACGTGGTATTCAATTAAATATGAAGAAAATTCTTAATTTCATATGTAATCATAGTAAAGAATTATGTATTTGGAATATGAGAATATATCATTCTTTCACATAACATTTTTCAAATACGATGGTGTTATTACACTAACTCTCAAGCTTATTAAAATAACTATGTGCTGTTTTTCGTTTATTAATATTGGCATTGCTTTAATAACATTTATTTCACTTTTCAGCAATGCTGTTAATACAATAGCACTTTTTTTCAGTATATAAATCTGTCAGATATAATATATCTGTATTCACATTCGGTTTGTGTTCTAGCGATAGAGTCTACTGACAAAATCTAACAGCAGATTAGCGGCAGAAAGCGAACATGGACCTGCAGTCCATTTAAATATATTGCATTTAATCTTAGGTATACACCCTTATTTCTCGCATCCATAGACGCTACATTGGGGTTTGAAGAACCCCAGGTACTTTTTTTTATTATAATTCCCGTGAAAATCACCTTATTTTAATCTTTTTCCCGATCGTTAATAGACTGATAAACACATATATTCATTAAGAATTAGAATTAAATCATAATAAGCATCACAAATAAACATGTGTTGAAAAATTATAATTACTTATTGTATAGAATGTTGACCGACTTGGAGAGCGTTGACAAGGCTAGCGAACAGAGGCGGTAGTTCAATCGCCTAAGTATATTTATTGAAAGGACTGAATACGAAAATACGAGGTACAACTATATGGTGGGCGTACGCCTTTGCTGTTACTGTCACAACAATACGTCTATAATAATTGAGAATCCCCAAGATGGTTAAGTAGAAGCTGGCGAATAAATGCCAGGTGACCACGTTGAATCCGATCCAGGTACCTTTGGTGCGTTATTGTTGATAGCTGGTTTGGTGATCTCCCATTGATACGCACTATTGACAGGTGACCCTCCAAGTTGCTTCGACGTCGCTGATCAAGATAGACGTGATGAAGGGCTGGATCAAAGCGGAGTTGAGTGTTGACAGGCTACGTAGAGCGAGAGAGAGAGAGAGAGAGAGAGAGAGAAAGAGAGAGAGAGAGAGAGAAAGAGAGAGAGAGAGAGAGAGAGAGAGAGATGTCAGCGGTGCGCAGCCGAGTTTGGCCTGAAAGCTGGTGATTGAGTATGCTAGCTTTGAGAAGACGATCGTTCCAGATGACAATTCTGTCAGGACAAAGTCAAACAAGAGAGAGAGAGAGAGAGAGAGGCTGCGCTCTCAAGCTCTTACGTGGCTGACCGCCGTAAAGCTCTTGGAGGTGACAGAACTAGAGGTTTACGTCTTGACATGCGCTGCGGGTTGTCAAGCCGCACACACTTAGTCTGAGAGCGAGATGGTGAGAGCAGGGCTCGGGTTTCTCATGGAAGGCCTTCACATTGCTTGCAGCTGCCAGTGCAAGGCTTTAGCTAGAGTCAGAGGCGGTACCCTCTAAATGCACTAGTGGGATGAACCTCCACCTGCACTGAGTATGCTCTGCACGTTGAGAGTTCGCAAGCACTACGAATGCACTGCGGTTGGTACGTCCGCATGCACTAAGCTTCTCTACACTATATCGTTGCACTGTCGACACGAGTGACGCAGTTTCGTGTTGACCTGTTGCGATTCACGTCCCAAACTTCACGCCGGATTCCGTGTTATACCACAATGGCCTTGTGCGCAGAACACCGCCGACGCACAGATGACGCAATTCCCACGGATCCTCCTCTTACGTTGCCGACTATGAACCCGCTCGTATTTTTCACTTGCGGAATGACCTTTACATCGCAGAAGGCACTCTAATGCCAGTGCTACTGGTTGATTTGCTGTGAATGTATGCTGCGAATAACTCAAAAATCGATTACTTGAACGCGAGTCCGCTACCGCTTCCACCTCGATGACAACTAACTTATACTACCCTCTCGCGAGATCGCGTAGAGTGGGGGCTTGGGCCCCAATCGCATAAGCGTATTCAAAAATATCGCCCGATGGCGGTTTGCGGTACGTACAGTGGGGACGATGCCTCTGTCGCTATCCGCGCCGCACTCTCCTGATTTTATACATTTTCCCCGCCCGCCTTCGTTGCCTCTGGCAGCTAATATTCTGGTGCAGGGTCCTCAATGGGTAAAGGACATAGTTTGGTGATTGGTCTCTTCAGGATTGAAGTAGCTATCTTGACAGACACTACTCTTACTACGTTGTCCGTGCCAGGGTGGGTCTGGATAACGCGTCCTAATGGCCACTTTGCTGGAGGATACCTTACATCAATTACCAATACCATGTTTCCGATTTGTAACGATAGGGTCGTCGTATTCCATTTGTATATTGCATGAAATCGCTGAAGATATTCATGCATCCATTTGTTCCAAAAACTTTGAACCATTTGAGTAATGTGTTGCCATCGAGAGAGTCTTTATGTGTGAATTACTGTTAAGTTTGGCTCTGGCACCAATGTGAGAGGCTGACCAATGAGAAAATGCCCTGGTGTTAGTACATTGAGGTCATTAGAATCATTGGTTAAGGGGCACAACGGTCGCGAATTTAGAATCGCTTCTATCTTGGATAACAGAGTAGCCAGTTCTTCATAGGTTAATAGCGTTGCTCCTGTAACACGTTTTAAATGATATTTCATAGATTTCACTCCCGCTTCCCATTTTCCTCCAAAATGGGGAGCAGCGGGTGGATTAAAAATCCACTTAGTTCCGTCTTTTGCAATGATGGATGCAAGGTGTTGGAGTTCAGTTGAGGTTTGTGAGAACAGCTGTCTCAGTTGCTGATCAGCGCCTTTAAAATTTGTCCCGCAGTCACTGGTAAGAGTAGCACAGATACCTCGTCGTGCTGTGAAGCGCGAGTATGCTGCTAAGAAAGCGTTCGCGCTATAGTCTGTTACGATTTCGAGATGAATAGTTGAAGTTGAGAGACAGACAAAAAGAGACGATCCATGTCTTGTAAGTGCATGCAGCCTTGCCTTTCCAGGTTTTCACGGAGAATGGACCAGCGTAGTCAAGGTCTGAATGCAGAAAGGCACGCGAGGGATTGACTCTTGATGAAGGCAATTGCCCCATCAGTTGTTGTGCTTGGGAGCGGCGATAGCGGGTGCATTTTACGCACTTGAGGATGTGAGATCTCACTGGTTTTCGTCCACCTATGATCCAAAATGTGTGGCGAATGTAGATTAATGTGTCTTGCGTTGATCCGTGCAAAATTCTCAAATGTGCGTCCTGAATTATCAAAGTATTTAGCGATGAGTGTCGTGGAAGTATATATGGATGCTTTACCAGAGAGTCTAATGGGGCATGTCGTAAGCGTCCACCAACTCTAAGTAATTTGTCGTCAATGAATGGCCGTAGTCGAAGAAGATGGTTTGATTTGGGCAGATTATTTCCATTGGCAAGGAGTTTGAATTCATGTGCAAAATAGTTTTGCTGGATAGTTTGAATCCAATATCGTTGCGCTTCCATCAGTTCTTCTGGTGCAATTGGATATTTCAATGAAGTTTGAGGGATTCGCTTAAGTCTCAGACAAACTCGTTTACAGATGGCTGTCAGCTTTAGCAGTTTTTGCAATGATGAATAGCGATAAACCAGATCCCACAAGGATACTGATGTTGATGTGTGTAGACTCGAGACTTTAGGTTTACGTTCTTCTAATTGATGTGTAAATTGATCAGGATTCAAGTGCTGGGATGGCCAGCGCGATGACTCTTCTATTAGCCAAGGTGGACGCGTCCACCATAGAGTATGTTGATGTAGAAGTGACGCAGTTAATCCTCGTGTTGCACAGTCAGCTGGGTTTATTTTGCCTGAGATGTGACGCCATTGTGCCTGGGGAATGATTTCTTGAATGAAACATACTCTGTTGTGGACAAAATCTTTCCAGCGTGATGGGTGATTGTTGATCCAGGTGAGAACTATTGATAAATCGGTCCACATGTAACAAGAAGTTTGTTGTAAATTTAACACTCGCTGTACTTGCGACATCAATTTGGTGAGCATTACCGAAGCTGAGAGCTCAAGACGAGGTATGGTAGCTCGTTTCAACGGGGCAACCTTTGTTTTTGAGCATATAATTGACATGTAGACGTCATTGTTGGGATGAACAGTCCGGAGATAGATGACTGCAGCCATGGCGAATTGTGATGCATCACAGAACCCATGAAGTTGAGTTGTGTTCATGGATGATACACCGAGCCATCTGGGGACGCTTATGTGCTCAATATCTATCATGGCGTGCTGTATTTGATTCCATGTTTGCATTAGCTGATGCGAAAGAGGTTCATCCCAGGATATCTTACTTACCCAAAGTTCTTGCATGAAGATTTTGGCTTTAATAATAACAGGAGCCATTAGACCGAGAGGGTCAAAGAAGTGAACAATTCTTGATAGAACGTGGCGCTTTGTTGGTTTCGTAGTGGATGATGCGGATAGCTCAAATCGCAAAATATCCGATGTTGTATCCTATGATAGACCAAGAGCTTGAACGACGGCGTCCTCGTGATCTTTGATTAAGACTGCACTGTCATGTTGATGATGCGACTCTGGAATGCAAGTTAATACTTGTGGATGATTACTCCGCCACTTTCGCAGCGGAAACTCCTGACATGCAAAGTTTGTTAACTTGCACTGCTTGTTGTTGTGCAGCTTCAATAGTATCTGCTCCACCGAAAATGTCATCGACATATCTTCCTTTGGTCATGACTTCAACAGCCGCTGGATATTCAGCACCCTCATCCTTTATCAATTGAACAATTGATTGCAGCGCTAGATAGGGCGAACTGGCAAGTCACTCCCATACGTGACCGTGGTTAGTTGATACTGAACAATCTGTTTACTCTCGACCTATAAGATTCGTTGAAATGGTTGATCCTCCGGATGTATTTGAACTTAGCGATACATCTTCTCTATATCACATGAATAGATGTACTTGAATCTGCGAAACCACAGCAACACATCAAAGATGTCGATTTGGAGCTTTGGGCCGATGTGCAAAATCTCATTCAATGGGACTCCATTGATAACACTGCAGGACCCATTAAAAACGACTTTCATTTTTGTTTCGGAGCCAATTGCTCGCTGAATTCCATGATGAGGTAACAGAAATGCTTGCTCTGAATCGACTTCATTGCTTGATACTTTTATCATGTGTTGCAGATTCAGATATTCAGATAGAAACGCAGAATATGCTTGAAAATACAGAGGATCTGTGCGAAATCTTCCTTGTAGATACGTTAGCATGCGTATAGCTGCTGGTTTTGACTGGCCTAACCGATTCGTGGGGTCTTTGAAAGGCAGCCTTACTATATATCGGTCTTTACTGTTTCGAGTGTGTGTAGCGGCAAAATGATCTTCACAGAATTGTTCATTCGTCGACAAAGTGGAGATTTCTGATGAAGTGATCTCTTCTTGATGCCAGAACCGTTGGAGAAGCTCACTCAAGTCATGCTGAATAGTGCATTGATATGCATGTGGTAACTCGTTGGTTTGTGTGGAGCTTGTGGGACCGGAGATTATCCAACCCAGCTTTGTCAGCTGTGCAACAGGAGCATCTGGCCGACCTTTTATTATAGATCCTTCTAATAATTGTCCGTATACTGCTGCTCCGAGGATGACATCAATGTGTGCCGGTCTACCAAGCTGAGGATCAGCAAGTGTTAAATTGTGGAGATGATTCCATGTAGCTGTTGATACCGAGGTTGTAGGCAGCATTGTTGTTAATTTTGGAAGAACGTGAGCGATGACTTTGATTTCCGTTGAGTTATTAAAGTGAGGTTTTAAAGTCAAGGTAACTAAACCTCGGGTTTTCCCCATACAATGTGTTCCAACACCAATCAGATGGACCTGAGATGCTTTGCGTGGGAGGCGAAGCTGTTGAACCAATTTTTCGGATACTAAAGAGACTTCTGAGCCTTAATCGAATAACACTCGAGCTAGAACAGTTTCTTCTTGTTGATTTGTTACTTGAACAAGCGCGGTAGCAAGCAATACAGTAGAGCTCATATTCTGCATATCCAACTTGACATGAGTGACAACTGGCGGTTTGTCTGTGGTGGCAGAAGTGGTTGTTGACTGTCGCATTGATGAGGACCCGGCAGGTCTTACTTCACGTGAATGTGAGTGTTCCTTATAAGGCATGTGCAATGTCGAATGATGACGTTTTCCACACGATAAACATCGTCGAGTTGATGGGCAGAAAGAGACTCGGTGACCTCCTAGACAATTAAAACAAAGATCCGTATTCTTGACAAAGTCTAAACGTTGCTTCCCAGATTTTTGTAGATATTTTGGACAGCGAGTGAGATGGTGTTGCTTTGCATAGAGAACATGATGATTCTTGGTGTTGAGTTGTCGGCCTTACGCTTGTGGAATGAGTCTCACCTTCTGAAATCGAGTCTTTGACAATGGTAGTACTGCGTGAGAGGTTTCATATGCCTGAAGAGACAGCATTCTAGCATACAGAAACTCGTGGAACTGATTCCATGTGGGAGGTTTCGTTGAGGAACCAAGATGGTGTTCCCATGCCTTGACCGACTCTGAATCCAATCGTTGTACCATCATATACACCAGCATGTCACCCCATGTTTTGACGGGTCGCTTTAGATTTTCCAAAGTGCGATAGACCTGCATGATGCTTGTGTAAAGCTGTTGCATCTCCGATGCTGACTCTCTGGACATTTTCTTCACTTTGAATAATGAATGTAACGCTGAATTGACGAGTAGTCGTTCATTCTCGTAGAACGCAACAACGGCATCCCATACTCGTTGGAAGTTGTCCACTGTCACTGCGGTATTTTTCAAGAGATCCGACGCGGAATCGACAAGGCTGGTTTTGAGGTACTGTAATTTTTCGACTTCGGAAAGATTAGGATTACAAATAATTAAAGATTTGAATAAATCGCGGAAAGATAACCATTCGGATAATGTGCCGTCAAATTTGGGCAGATCAGTGCCAGGCAACCGCGATCCATGATAAGCTGAAGTGGCCGGTAAGGATTGAGAAGTGGACCTTGAAAGTGACAAGTTGACATTGTCGTGACGTCCCTCCTCTAAGAGGATGGTCATTTTCGTTACAGTATCGAGATAACACTCGTGTGTAGAGGCGAAAACATTTTCAGCAAGATATGAATGGTGAATCAACCGTAATTTATCGTCAGCATCTAATTTAAACTCGGCCAACGTAATGGCTTTATGATTTGCAGAAAACTCCACCCATTGATCATAGACCGCTTGTAGCCGAATTTCTATGCGTTGCTAAGATATGGACTCACCGGTGAAAAGATTCTCATACGCTTTGAGTAAGGCTGAACGTAAATCGAGTTGTTGTTTAATTCGAAACTCAACGTGGTCAAGTCTCATTGTGACGTATTCCCCTCGTGCTTACGCGAACCAGGAATCCGGCTCGAAGGACCAGAAATAATGTATAGAATGTTGACCGACCTGGAGAGCGTTGACAAAGCTAGCGAACAGAAGCGGTAGTTCAATCGCCTAAGTATATTTATTGAAAGGACTGAATACGAAAATACGAGGTACAACTATATGGTGGGCGTACGCCTTTGCTGTTACTGTCACAACAATACGTCTATAATAATTGAGAATCCCCAAGATGGTTAAGTAGAAGCTGGCGAATAAATGCCAGGTGACCACGTTGAATCCGATCCAGGTACCTTTGGTGCATTATTGTTGATAGCTGGTTTGGTGATCTCCCATTGATACGCACTATTGACAGGTGACCCTCCAAGTTGCTTCGATGTCGCTGATCAAGATAGACGTGATGAAGGGCTGGATCAAAGCGGAGTTGAGTGTTGACAAGCTACGTAGAGCGAGCGAGAGAGAGAGAGAGAGAGAGAGAGAGAGAGAGAGAGAGAGAGATGTCAGCGGTGCGCAGCCGAGTTTGGCCTGAAAGCTGGTGATTGAGTATGCTGGCTTCGAGAAGACGATCGTTCCAGATGACAATTCTGTCAGGACAAAGTCAAGCAAGAGAGAGAGAGAGAGAGGCTGCGTTCTCAAGCTCTTACGTGGCTGACCGCCGTAAAGCTCTTGGAGGTGACAGAACTAGAGGTTTACGTCTTGACATGCGCTGCGGGTTGTCAAGCCGCACACACTTAGTCTGAGAGCGAGATGGTGAGAGCAGGGCTCGGGTTTCTCATGGAAGGCCTTCACATTGCTTGCAGCTGCCAGTGCAAGGCTTTAGCTAGAGTCAGAGGCGGTACCCTCTAAATGCACTAGTGGGATGAACCTCCACCTGCACTGAGTATGCTCTGCACGTTGAGAGTTCGCAAGCACTACGAATGCACTGCGGTTGGTACGTCCGCATGCACTAAGCTTCTCTACACTGTATCGTTGCACTGTCGACACGAGTGACGTAGTTTCGTGTTGACCTGTTGCGATTCGCGTCCCAAACTTCACGCCGGATTCCGTGTTATGCCACAATGGCCTTGTGCGCAGAACACCGCCGACGCACAGATGACGCAATTCCCACGGATCCTCCTCTTACGTTGCCGACTATGAACCCGCTCGTATTTTTCACTTGCGGAATGACCTTTACATCGCAGAAGGCACTCTAATGCCAGTGCTACTGGTTGATTTGCTGTGAATGTATGCTGCGAATAACTCAAAAATCGATTACTTGAACGCAAGTCCGCTACCGCTTCCACCTCGATGACAACTAACTTATATTACCCTCCCGCGAGATCGCGTAGAGTGGGGGCTTGGGCCCCAATCGCATGAGCGTATTCAAAAATATCGCCCGATGGCGGTTTGCGGTACGTACAGTGGGGACGATGTCTCTGTCGCTATCCGCGCCGCACTCTCCTGATTTTATACATTTATAAATGCAAAGAAAACGTTATTTTACTGTAATAAGTTGGAAAATCCATATCTTTTTTGGTAATAGAAATAATCGAAAAAAAGTTTTCAGATTTTGTAAAAGCATATTTCAAGGTACAAAGAAAAAATTCATTGCTTAAATATTGGAATATTATCGTGAAAATTACAAGGTTCCAAGATTGACGATTTTTCATATTTCTATTTTCTGGCAGTTTTGCAGACAAGTATAAGAATTAGGATTTTTGTTAAAAAATACAAACTCAATAACTTGCATGCATGTTTATTTATAAAAAGAAGTAAGAATATAAAGTATTAAAAAAATAAATATTATACTATGTTCGAAGATGATTACCTGTAGTACCGTCAGTTATGTTGAAGTTCACAACGTTTAGAGTTATTTTGTTTCTCTCGTCATCTGACCTGCGTAAGTGACCGACTTCATATCGTTTTCGTTATGCGAGAAGTTTTCACGCGTATTTTTGTATGATTTGTAGAAATTGTTTCCCTGATCTTAAATTATTGTTATCTGATCTTAAATTATTGTTATCTGATGATGGGAAAAGATAAGAAAAAAAGAAGATCAAGGTCCCATTCAAAAGAAAGAATCGTCTATGGAAAAAATGAGAAGAATGCAAGATCAACTAGATAATTTAACCTCGTTGATCTTACAATTAACACAACATCGTACTGAATCTATTTCTCCTGATAGTAAGTTCAAATTTTTTTGCATACTAATGTATGTTATCCTTCACACGAGATTATTTAGTCCCGTACGGTTAATTAGGAGAAAAACATTTTTTGCGCTATATCTTCTTCTATATGTGATAAGTTCCATACGAACAATATTCACATAAAAGTTAAGGTTAATTAAGAAATTTTGACCTTTTAAGATTATTGCCCATACGGCAGAAGCACATTTTTATATGTGAAATAAGTTCCATACGAACGAGTTCACACAAATAATATAAGGTGTAGTAAAAAGAAATTCATTATTTTTCCAATAGATGGCTTTAGTAATGTGTATCTCGCGTTGTATAAGTGCGATCGGTTTACGCTAGGTGGCGTTAGAAAGATAAGATTTCGTACTAAAAAAACTTCTGAGACAGTTTTGTGATTGTTTGACTCAGTATTGTATGAGCGCGCGTCAAAGATGGACACCAGCAAAGAGAAAATACGCCATATTTTACAGTTTTTCTTCGATAAAGGCGAAAACGCAAGCCAGGCGGCTGGAAATGTGAATAGTGTTTATGGTCCTGATACTGTAACAGCTAATCACGCGCAATTTTGGTTTCGTCGATTCCGTTCCGGTAATTTTGATGTCAAAGATGCACCACGCTCTGGAAGGCCAATTGTCGAAAATGTCGATAAAATAATGGAAATCGTCGAGTCCGACCGTCATGTAAGCACTGTTTCGATTGCCCAGGAGCTAAACATTGCACAAAAAACCGTTTGGAACCACTTGAATAAGGCTGGATACAAAAAGAAGCTCGATGTATGGGTGCCACACGAGTTAACGCAAAAAAACCTCATGGACCGAATTTCCATCTGCGAATCGCTGCTGAATCGCAACAAAAAAATCGACCCATTTCTGCAGCGAATGGTGACTGATGATGAAAAGTGGGTCACTTACGACAACGTCAAGCAAAAACGGTCGTGGTCGAAACGCGGTGAGCCGGCGCAAACGGTGGCCAAGCCAGGATTGACGGTCAGGAAGGCTTTGCTGTGTGATTGGCAGGAAATCATCCACTATGAGCTGCTTCCCTATGGCCAAACTCTTAATTCGGACCTGTACTGTCAACAATTGGACCGTCTGAAGGAATCAATCGCCCAGAAGCGGCCAGCTTTGGCCAATAGGAGAGGAATTGTGTTCCATCAGGACAACGCCAGGCCACACACATCGATAGTGACTCGCCAGAAGCTCCGGGAGCTTGGTTGGGAGGTTCTTATGCATCCACCTTATAGTCCGGACCTGGCACCAAGTGATTACCACCTGTTCCTGTCTATGGCGAATGATTTTGCTGGTGAAAAATTCGCCTCAAGAGAAGCTTGTGAAAATCAACTGTCCCAGTTTTTTGCCAATAGGGACAAGGGTTTCTATGAGAGAGGCATAATGGAATTACCTTCAAAATGGCAACAAGTTATCGAACAAAACGGTGCATATTTGGCCTAAATCGGATCATTCTAACTATGCTAAATAAAGCCTTCAATTTCATGCAAAAATAATGGATTTCTTTTTACTACACCTTATATATAGCAGAGATGTCAAATGAGTTACACTTGCAGCACGCTGACAGCGCGTAGAGGGGACAGTCCCGTGTATGTGTGCGCATCCGTGTGCGCCTCTCACTTCGACTGACTTCGGGCCGTGGAAGAGCGCAGACAAAATCTGCTCTCTTTCTTCTCTCGAACTATGATATATACTCGAGCTGCTTGAATTACGCCAAGCTAGCGATGCGATTTCGAGAGCCGGCGACAAAACGTCACACATATAAACCGATTGTCTGTGTACACGTACAGGAAAGAAATGCGAGCAAGTCGGCTTCCGGTCATTTAATTATATCGCGTATTTATTAAATTAATTATTTAAGTAATTAATATATGTCCCATCTCGCGTACATATATCAAATACTAACAGAATACATTTTACGAAACAATATTAAAATTAATTTTTTATCTTAAATTTCTTGTAGTAATAATAAGTTATATTTTAGTAACGAAATGTTGTTAAAAGAAAAGCGTACATATTGGCCAAGTGGATTTGTTTTTACTTAATTATATATGACATATTTATTTAATTATTTGATATATATACGCGAGATGGGACATATATTAATTACTTAAATAATTAATTAAATAAATACACGATACAATTAAATGACCAGAAGTCGACTTGCTCGCATTTCTTTCCTTTATTCATACACAGACAATCGGTTTATACGTGTGACGTTTCGTCGCCGGCTCCCGAAATCGCATCGCTAGCTTGGCATAATTCAAGCAGCTCGAGTATATATCATAGTCAAAAGAAGAAAGAGAGCAGATTTTGTCTACGCTCTTGCACCGCCCGAAGTCAGCCGAAGTGAAAGGCGCACACGGACGGGCACGCATACACGGGAGCCGTCCCCTCTACGTGCTGTCAGCGAGCTGTAAACAAGTGTAAGCAAGTGTAACTCATTTGACATATAGCAATAAGCTTTAAATCATTAATATTTTTTCAACTCTTGAAGAAAATAATAAAGAAATTCAATCAGAAAATAATATTACTCATACTGTAGCTAAAACTTCTCCTATTATTGACAACAAGTCGAGTACAGATTTAGAAGTCCAAACAGATTCTAAAATGAACACTGATATTGATGAAGATATTTTAAGTTTATTAGGAGAAAATCCTAATGTTCCTTCAGAATCATCAATTAATTTATATCCTTGCTTAATTGAGATCATTGCTAGGTGGAAAAAATTGACGTCGGAAGGTTTATTAGATGATCAAAAATGTGTTCTTAAGAAATATCTACGGGAAGGTGATCCTTATATTGATCCTCTAAAAGTCAATTTAGAAGTAGCTCCAGTCTTAACAGAAATAGCTTCTAAACGAGATGAACATTTTTCTAATACGCAAAAATGCATGGGAACAGCTATTATTTCTTTGGGAGCAGCTATATCCTTGCTTCTAGAACACTCAGAAGAAAGAATTGATCAATTTTCTCTAATTAATTATCTTTGGGATACTGGTAAACTTTTGACAGATATATATTTTCAACAATCTGTAGCAAGAAAATCTTTTATCACTCCTGGATGGATAAATCTATAAAACCGATATTAGATGCTACGAAATCGGACCGATGACTTTATGCAGAAAAATGTGCAGATCAAGTTAAAGAAGCTAAAACTGTTGAAAGAGCTTATAATAGTATCAAAGTTAAATCTTTTAAAAGACCTGTAATAAAACCTCATGTTCAGAAAAACTGGAAAGGCCCACCTGCCAAATTCAGACAGGGACGTATTTTATCGAAAACCAACGATTCATTTCAAGCCCAGGATCCAATTTAAGACAAATCAGATGAATCATGTATATCGGTCGACACAACGTCCATTGAGTCAGAAGGCGACAAAGAAATAGTTGAGGCAAGTTTTTCAGCAGGAAGATTACATTTTTTTCCAACAATCTTGGTTGAAGTTAACTTTTGGTAATTTTATTTTGAATTGTATTCAAGGTTATTCAATTACCTTTTCAAAGCTTCTTTATCAACTCTATACTCTATATAAAAGAATCTAATTAGTCCACTGAAGAGTTTAGTAAAATAAGTTTCGAAATTGATAAGTTACTAGCCAAAAAGGCAATAGAAATTTGTAATAGTTGTGAAAATTTATTTCTTCATATTTTTTAATCCCTAAACCTGATGGTAGTAATTGCTTTATATTTAATTTAAAAAATTTAAATAAATTTATAGATCCTCCACATTTTAAAATGGAGGGTATTCGTTCGGCCAAAAGACTTTTAACACCAAACGTCTTTATGGCTTCAATTGATTTAAAAGATGCGTATTTTTTTAATTTCAATACATAAATCTAGTAGAAAATATCTAAGATTTATATTTAATCATAAATTATACCAATTTACTTATCTTCCTTTTAGTTTATGTACAACTCCATATATTTTTACCAAAATTATGAAACCAGTAATGAACACTTTAAGACAAGAAGGTTTCTTGTCTGTTATTTATTTGAATGATTTTCTTTGCATTGGCAATTCTTTTACTGTATGTCAAAAAGAATGTAAATAGGATTTCTCAGTTATTAAAAAATGTAGGTTTTATAATTAATCTGGAAAAGAGCTAGTTAATTCCTTCACAAAAATGTAAATATTTGGGTTTTTATATTAATTCTAAAATTACATTTTAGAATTAATATCTAAGAAAAAAAGCAAATACTAAATTTAATCAATAATTTTAATATTGATAAATTATATAAAATTATATAAAATAAAGTAGCTCAATTATTAGGTGTGTTTACAGCAAGTTGTCCAGCAATGGTATATGGCCCGATATACTGTAAAAGATTAGAACGATCAAAAGTTAGAGCACTAATTTTAAATGAGGGAAATTTTTATGACAAAATGCTAATTGATACCAAATCAAGAGAAGATTTAGATTGGTGGAAGAGAAATATTATTTTAGGAACAAATCCTATTAGAATTTTTAAATTTGCTTTAGAAATTTCTTCGAAATGCTTCATTATCTGGTTGGGGTTCACATTGTAAAGGAATTAGTGCTAGTGATTTTTGAGATGCCAAAAAGCACGAAAATACCATATCAATTATTTGGAACCTTTAGCAGCATTGTTTGCTTTAAAATCTTTTGCGTTAAACTACAATAATTGTGAAATTTGTTAAGGCTGGACAATACTACTGCAATTGGTTATAATTAATAAATTAATAAATCAGGTGGTATTCAATTTCCTCTTCTTAATGAATTAGCTAGAAAAATTTGGCAATGGTGTGAAAGTAAAAATATATGGATTTATATTCATATATTTCTTCTAAAAATAATATTAAAGCAAATATTGCTTCTAGAGTTTCAAATATTGATACTGAGTGGAAGTTATTCTCTAAGGTTTTTAACAAAATTGTCGCAAATTTTGGTCCTTTTTTCATAGATTTATTTACATCAAGATTAAATAAAAAATGTGAAAGATTTTGCTTCAGATTTCCGAACCTAGAAGCATTATTTGTCAATGCATTTACGATTTCATGGAAAAAGGAAAAATTTTATTCTTTTCCTCCTTTTGCATTAATTTTACCAATGTTAAGAAAAATCATTAGTGATAAAGCAACAGGGACGGTTATTGTTCTTTACTGGCTAACGCAATCTTGGTATCCCTTGTTTCAATCTCTTCTTACTAGTCTACTCTTGAAATTTGAACCTCTCCCTGATTTATTAATTTCTCCTTGCAGACTAGTCTTACATCCTCTGGCCAAAAAACTTTCACTGGTAGCAGGAACATTATCAGGCAGAGTTTTTTAAACAAAAGATGTCTAATGGTTGCAATCGACATATTAATTAATTCGTTATCACCTTCAACATTAAAACAGTATAAAGGTCCTTTAAAACAATGGTGGAAGTTTACTAAAGAAAAGGGTCTTCAATTTTTCGATACAAGTAATTTAAATGTTATTGAATTTTTAACAACATTGTTTAATGATTGTGCGAATTATGGTACATTAAATTCGGCTAGATCAGTTATTTCATTAATTTCTCCAAGAGATTTATCTAATGATAAACTCTTATCTAGATTTTTTAAAGGAGTATTCAAAGAAAGACCAACTAGATCTAAATGTTCAACTACTTGGGACGTAGGTCCTGTTCTTAATTATATTGGGAATATGAAACCTATTTCTCAATTAAAAATTAAAGAAGCAGCAGTAAAGACAACAACTTGTTGGCTTTAGCTACTTCTCACAGGCTTCAAACTTTAGCACTTATTCATATTGACAATATTAAAATATCTTCTTTTGGTTTAGAAATTAACATTCCTGATCTAATTAAAATATCAAAACCGGGAGCTTTTCAGCCTATTTTAATTTTATCATTTTTTAAAGAAAACCCTAATTTATGCGTAGCAAGTACTCTTTTAGATTATTTAACAATTACTGAAAATTTAAGAAATGATCATAAAAATCTTTTTATTAAAACAATTCGCCCTTATGAACCTGCAAGTGTTCAGACAATTAGTTATTGATTAAAATTTTTGTTACAAAAGGCAGATATAATGTAAAAAAATTTAGTGCTTATAGTACACGACATGCGGCGGTATCAACAGCTTTTAAAAAAAGTGTAGATATAAATATTATAAGGAAAACTGCAGGTTGGTCAGAAAATTCGCAAACAATTGCAAGATTTTATAATAAACCTGTTCAGGTTTCTAATAAGACTTTTGCGAGCGCAGTTTTTTCTAATTCATTAGTTAAATAAGTTTTTTTTGTTAATTATGATGTTACAGTTATAATTTGTGACGTGGCGGCCGGATGGCGCCCGTCACAAGGGCAATGAGTCCGTTCGTGAAATTTCGTGCATACCGAGGGGAGGGTTTTTGCCTAACGGCCCCGGATTCTTTTTGCGATTAGAATCGACAGCTTTCCGCGGTCATATCGGTCGAGCGTAGGGGAGGTTAATTGGCGAAGCGAATGCGGTCCCGCAAGTGGGATAGTCAGCGCGTCCTGAGAAAATGTGCCCCAACTCACCTCGCCGACCACGAAGGGAAGAGACCACAGGACACCGAGGGAACAGGAAGAAGGAAGAAACGTCATCGGCCGAAGGGAAAGTCGCCGTTTAAATGGTACGTGGATAACGGCACTTTAACTCTCTTTACATAAGAACGTGTTACCGTTCCGATTTCGGCTGCCGCTGGCGATGTTTATTTACAGCACGCCGCTAGACACGGGAAGGAGAGGTGCGAAGCAGACACGCAACAGCTGACGACGATCGACAACAAAGCAGGTGCCGCGGAAACAACGAGATCCTGGCAAGACAGGATAGAGAGAGAGAGAGAGAGAGAG
>NW_022639694.1:364836-375819 GCF_010583005.1 Odontomachus brunneus
AGAGAGAGAGAGAGAGAGAGAGAGAGAGAGAGAGAGAGAGAGAGAGAGAGGGAGAGGAAGACTCGACGAGAAGAGAAAAAGCGAGAGCAACGCGAAAGCGAGAGACTTGACGTGAGACTCTCTCTGGAGATTTCCGTGATTCTCGAGACGTCAATCTGGTTCGTGAGCGCGTTACCGAAATTAGAGCATACCGACGAAATTCCGATCTTTTGTGCCGTCTTCTCGCTGACGTGGCCTACCGAGGGCGAAATTATATCGTGGGAAACCTCTGCAGCGAATGACCGATCTCCGATCCGAACGAGCCAGGGTCCAGCCACAGAGCGACCGTAGCGGAGACTGAGGCGATCGACAAAGTACGAGACTGCAGGCCCGGAGTGGAGGCGAGGAAGAGTCCGACCTTTTGTAAGACCTCCCATTTGTTTGCATATTAACGTAGAAAACTGTCGTCTGGGAATAACGCATGCGGAGTGGTCGCGCAAAAACAGGATGAAGAACCCGAGTAGGGGCGAGGGAGATTCCTTTTCCATACCGACGCGTGCGAAAGATAGAAAGACGCACTTGAAATTGCCTGTACCATAGGAATAAAGATCTGTGCCAAGAATACGATTGCATCTTTCCTCGGCTTTCCGCCACGATAAAACCCATCCCTCCTCCGACTCAAATTAAAAAGAGAGCTACCGGTCCCGTTAAGTTCCCGCGATATCGACAACGGACTATACTTTGAAATTTTGGCGAATACGACTTCGTGAGGAGGTGCGGCCTTACCGCACCTGGCGCCCAACTTGAGTTGGTGAGCTCGTACCGAAATCCGGGAACCGCGGTAATTTGTCGACGAGGCGGACAAGCGACTGTCCGTCATTGGTAAGAAAAGGCGTCGCAAATTATTCTGTTATAAATATACATTTATACATTTCAAAAGTATTATATGAATTTTCTTCCTTTACAATAAATTTTAATTGAGTTGTTACAAACTCTAAATATCTATAGATAATGATCTTCGAACGTGATGTATAATTAATCGATCAAACGAGTCCGCAAAAGGCGGACGAAGTTCGATCGTAATTATACGACGCGTCTCGTTCGAAGATAATATCCCACTCATAAAAAAAAATCCCATCCCTAAGTAACAACTCGAAACTTTAAATAATATGAAGTCGGTCACTTACGCAGGTCAGATAACGAGAGAAACAAAATAACTAAACGTTGTGAATTTCAGCATAACTAACGGTACTACAGGTAATCATCTTCGAATGAGACGCGT
Organism: Odontomachus brunneus; assembly: GCF_010583005.1. NCBI lineage: Eukaryota > Metazoa > Arthropoda > Insecta > Hymenoptera > Formicidae > Odontomachus > Odontomachus brunneus. Next base: position 366,098 of record NW_022639694.1, read on the forward strand.
CGTATAATTACGATCGAACTTCGTCAATGCATTCAGAACACAACAAAGATCGATGAAACTTGCATTGATACTAACCTTTAGAGTCACAGCGGGTTACCCAGAGACTCACCTACATTTATTCACATTTTATTATTTTTTTCATAGAGTTTAAATGATTTATTTAGCAAATTTGATATTTTTATATTTCTCAAACATTATGGGAGTTACGAAAAATAAAGAATCTTGCTTATTGTTAATAATATGATTGTTATAAATAAACAAAATGGTAAAAATGGTGGTTTTCTACGAATAAATTCAATTTAATAAAAACTATGAAAGTTTATGAGTTGTGCATTTACATAAGGTTAGGTATATAGGGGTTTTTGGGGTCGCTGATTTCGAATCTGAGGTTAACTTTGTCAAATTTAAGATGGCGAATGCAATATGGAGGGCGAAAATGTGAAAAGTAACTTGATTTGGACGAAACTCGGTACTTAAAGGTTTTTGGAGTCGTTGGTATTGAATTTAAGAATAGTTTTTTTGTCAAATTCAATATGGCGGATAAAAAACAACTTTTCTTTTCACGAAATTACTTGAAAATTAAGTTGCTTAGAATTTTTAAGGCTAAAACCAATTTTGTACAGCAGGCTTGTATTTCTCGCGTACTCCGGAAGCGCTCCCGCGTACAGGTCTGTTATATAGTATCGTACGTTCTACATACTTCTCTGATACTACACGAGCAACCACATTTGATTACATTTCTTGACTTCACGAAAATTTCGACTTTGCTTGAAAATTGAGTTGCTTAGAATTTTTAAGGCCAAAACCAATCTTGTACAGCAGACCTGGATCATAAATTCCTCGCGTGCTCCGGGAACGCTCCCGTGCAAAACTGGCACAATATTCATGATCAGCGAAATGGAAAACAGTTGATTCTGATTATTAGAAAGACAGATAATTTTTATTATATTTTCATCATCATCATCATATTGAATGAAGTATCTTAAATTTCCAAAAGATTTCAGATTCATAATCACAGACCTAATAAATCTAAATACTGGTTATTAACAAAATTCTGTAATTTAAGTTTTTGCTATATCATATCGTTTATTTTGAATTATGAAAATGTAGTTTCAAATTCGTAATTTGCAACTTCAGATGATGATTTTTAGAAATATTAATAATTTTCTCAAATTCTTTGCCACAATAGATGGGCCATTTCGAATATCGAAAATTTGAGAAAGGATTTATCATTTAACTATCTATAAAACGCTAGATATCATGTTTAGAAAAAATAAATAAAAATTTTCAATTTTTTGTCCGTCACATTGGATTAGCTGTTTTAAATTTTAAAAATTTAACAACGGATTAGCGATCAGCAATCTGAAGAACTCCGAGAAAACGAGTTTCAGAAAAATAGAAAAAATGTATAAATTTTGGTGTGCTATAATGGATCAGCTATTTTGATTTTTCAAATTTTGAGTTCAGATTCGTAATCAGCGATCCTAAAAATCCCCGAGTGTCGAGTTATATCCTAATCAAGTCACTTTTCGCATTTTGAATTTCAAAATTTTGAATTTATTAGATTCGTAATTAGCGACCCTAAAAATCCCGATTGTCGAGTTTTATTCTAATCAAGTTATTTTTCATATTTTGGTCCATCACATTGAATCCGCCATTTTGAATTTCGAAATTGTGAGTTCAGATTCGTAATCAGCGTCCTCAAAAACCCGCAAGTAACAAGTTTCAAGTGAATCGTGTGTAAGGAAAAATTCGTAATACAAAGGACTAATCGTTGCAAAGAATAGCGTACTTTTGCTTTTTTGTTTTAGTTGCAATTGTTGTCCACTTGTAACGGTCTTTACCATATATAAATTTCTTGGATGAGGACTTCCTTGGTTTTTCAGTAATCTTAGGCTTCTTCACAGGAGTCTGCTTCAAGTTCTAGTTTATCGTTACTAGAATTTTCTTCCGCAGAAATTCCGGATCCATATCATTAACTTCATCCTCTGATTTGAATTCAGACATGCATTTTTCACTGTCTTCTTCTGAACTGCTTGATTCACTAAGATACTCCGGTTCCGGTTGAAACTTGAGTATCTTTTTTATCTCATTGTAGCTATGAATTTTCATTATTTACCTAAATGCAAGTGTTAACTATTGCTATACTTTATGTTAACAATACTTTATGTATAACTATACTTTATGTAACAATCTCATGCTTAAATCTAGTAAAACCGATAACAATATATTCATGAAAAAAATGATAGAAATATAATCTGATATTAGAATATATATTTATACTATAAACTTGAGTAAAATTAACTACAGAACATATATTTATACTATAAACTCGAATAAAATATATATTTACACTATAAACTCGAATAAAATTAATTACAAAATAAACTTATTTGCAAAGAAAGTTGCACGAAGTATACATTGGGATCTGGGAGACCTCGGACTTACTTTACATATGAACTGCCACAAAATCGACGGACAATTGACTGCTCCGGCAGTTGTTATCTACAGAAGAGATCTCAAATATTTTTTCATGGCGGTCGTATCTCCCTTACTTATTCTCTCTACCAATGCTAGAGTTTCAAACTTTGCCTGGGGTCTCGCAGACCCCGGTGTATATACACAGGGTTAAATATATTGAAACGTCTGATCCTGCTCATTTTCTGCCGACAGTCTGTCATCATACTCTGTTATCAGATCCTGTAGTATTCTTGCTAACAACTTGCTAACAGAATTTACAACAGACACTATGCAAAATCTGCTCTTGCAGATTTGGCTATCTAGTAAATAATCAAAAATATATATTTATATAGGGGATATAATCAACAAGAAGTCTCTTGCAATCCAAATATGAGAGATAAAAATGCGTTATGGAACATAGAAGATAATCAGTATGCTAAATGTAAGTACGCGATATACACCGTTAAATCTTTTAATAACGCTGGTCTACAAAACAGTTCTTTTATCATATGGATTAAATTATGTATTCTATATAGTATTTTTTACTAAGAAGAAACCCCACATAGGTTACCTCCTATTTGGATGAGCTTGAAATATGTTGTATTCTAGACCAAAAGAGGAGACATTTTTTTAAATGTGCCCAGGCAGACTTTTAGGGGGCAAAACACTTCTTTGAAAAAAATTGGTTTTTTTTCTTTAGGAGCATGTTTCGTCAAAAGTATAAGAGATAGAAAAAAATTTTCTAAATAAAAATTAAATGGTGTTAGGAGTACTTTGCAATAACAAAATCAGATATTTGAAAAATTAAATTATTGCCAACATACCCCCACCACTCAACAATTTTTTTTATAATTTTAAAATTTAGCGTCTACCAAAAAAAAGTATATTTCATTCTGAATCCAACTATATATAATAATATGATTTTCCGACGTATGGACTTGTTGAAAAATAGATGGAAATATCCTTATATAACTGTATTGCCATCCGTCGCCGCCTAATCTATTCGATAATATACGCAACATGTATTCATCGAACTTCCTTATAATAATAGGCAATTAGTAGTGATATGTAGAATATATAATCAAAATACATTTCAATAAATAAAGACGGTAATAATAATAACAATAGTTGTACACACAACAATGTACTCATATATTCACATACATTGTTTATATAAAAGGACATATATATACACGCGCGCGCGTACACACACACACACACATATATATATACAGGGTGTTCCCAAAAGGTGGTACCAAATTTTAGAGGTATGTAGTACTCGTTAAAACAAACCAAAAACTCTTAATGAACAGTACTCCGAAAACCTTTTATTTCTGAGTTATGAAACATTTTGTTCTGTGAAAAATAGAAAATAACTAAAAGGACCCCGCACAAAACCTATGGAAAATGGTTTTCGGTCAAATTGGCTGATTTTGAGTAGCTGTGAAAACAACTGATTGTGAGTAGCCGTGAAAACAACTGATTGTTGAGTAACCGTGAAAACAACTGATTTTTTATCCTTTTTTTTTTTTTTTTGATAACCCAGGGGAAATGCGTTACGCATTCCCCGGAGGCTCGGATAAGCCTCCCGGGGTATGTGGGACTCCCTCCCCCTAATAAATGGGAGAGGTATACCCACTAAAACCCCTGGGGATGTCCATCACGTGCGCCATTATTCGAGGACCCCCCGGTACACTTTCAAGTATTCTTCAGGGGGCTTTCGGCGCCTTCGCGTTTGCGCGCTTCTTCCCGCGCCGGCCTAGTCGGCCGGCGCTTTTGTATTCCTTGTTGGCTGCAAGGAGGGGATACCTTCCTCCTCGCAGCCCCTCCCTCCGAGTCGGGAGGGGCCGAGAGCGGGATTACCCGCCCGCTCCCGACCCCCTCCCCTGTCCCCAACCCCCGGGGGGGGAGGTTAGGTCTGCCACAGAGCGCGGCTGACCGTTACCCCCCCAAGGTTGGAAAGTCCGCCAGGGGGCCGCCCCTGGTACTGGGCGGCCCGGGCAGGCGCACTGATCGCGCCCGCCCTCGTGTCCGGGCTTAGGCCGGGACACGAATTAGGCTTTTTTTGGCCCTCCTCGTTGCCGGACAGTGCCACCTCCGAGAGTGGGGGAGTGGTTACCCCTCAGAACCTCCCGGAGGCGAACACCGCCCGGCTTACCCTCATCTGACCCCGCCAGCTCCCCCCAAGCGGTACAGGGGCGGTTGTCGAAGGTCAGGTCCACAATGGACTCGCCCTGCGGGCGCACACAGGTGCTCACGGAGCCTGTATTGATAAGGAACAGGCCCCTCGTCGCCGTCCACTCGAGGAGGTCTTGGCCTCGGGGGTCCGTCCGCCGGGAATCTTACTCCCTGGCGTGGGAGTTGAAGTCCCCGGCGACTATCACTGGGTGGGGCGCGCATTCGTCCAGCACGCGCCCCACCTGCTCCAAGAAACCCTCGAAGCGGGCCCTCGACCATATCCTCGAGCGTGGAGGGGCGTACACTGAGACCACCCTCATTGCGCCCCACTCCGTCGCTACGATGTATTTCTCCGCCCTAATTAATTTAGGGCGGGGAGATTCCTCACCCGGGCGCCAATATATCGCAGCGCCCGGGAGCTCATGCCGGAGCCCCAACCACCTGCTGTCCCTCTCAGGGATGTGGTGGGGCTCCGATATCAGCGCTAGACCAGCATTTCGCTCCGCGAGGGCCTGTAGGAGTAAGTCCTGGGCCTCCGCGGAGTGATTGACGTTCGCCTGGAGGAGCCTAGTGGCCATTTTTAGGCCTTATCCTGCCCCTCCAGGCAAACTTCCACTTGGTCTGCCGGTGGGAGGCAGCCGTTCTCGCCCACCGGCAGAAGATCCGCCATTGTTGGCACCTCCTCCATTTCCACTTCCACTATCTGTGGAGCCGTTGGCCCCTCCAACGCCATCCCCCCTTTACCCCTCCCTCCCCTGGGCTTCCTCTGCTCCAGGGGCGGGAACTCCTTTTCGACCAGTGCGGTCGTCTCAGCCGAAAACGGCTGAGTTACTGCAGCCGCACTGGCCGCTGGAGGGGGAGCACTCGTCGGGGTTCGGGCTTTCCCCACAGCGCTCCTCCCTCCTTTCCTCTTCTTTTTCTGGGCGGCGATACAAGCTTCGCCGCCCAGACGGTGGACGGCCTTTTTGCCATCCTTAGAGCACACGGGGCAGCCCAACTGCCCCGTGCACTCGCTAGCCTTGTGACCACACTCGCCACATTGGTAGCAGCACCCGGAACGGTCTTGGGTGCTGCTACATTGGCTGAGAGTATGGCCCTCCTCAAGACACCTGAAGCACGTCAGGGGTCTCGCCGCCAACAACTCCACGCGGGCGAGCCCCCAACCAACCTTCAGGCGCCCCAAGGACATCACCTTTTTGACGGCGGCCATCGGAGCCGTCACCCGGGTTGTACCCAGCCCCCTGGGGCCCCTAGCTATGGGCCCCACCTTCACAGCGAAGGCCTCACAATCAGCAGCGCTCGCCACCGCTGCGGACACTTCCTCCGGGATGACCGAGTCTTCCAGATCTCGGATCCTAAAGTCCGCTTTCTTAACGGATCGATCGACTCGGACACCCTCCTGATCGGCGAGCGCCCTCATTTTTTCGGCCAGCATATTGGCCTTTTGGTCGCCATCGGGTTCGGGGATCTCCAGGATTAGCGCGCCGGTGACGGCGCGTCTATTTTTAACTATAGGGATCCCCAGGTCCCCGAGGGAGACCCTACTCTTAAATGTCCTGAGGGCCTCAGCGTATTTACCCTCAGGACACGTTACCATAATTGCGGCCGTCTTGGGGGGCCGCAACTTGTTTCCCTTGTTGGGCTGGTTACCCCCAGAGGGGGTTTCGCTTTCCCCTTCTCAGAGCCTCCCGAGGGAGCTGGGGGAAGTTGAGGGGCCGGCTTGCGACCCTTCCTCCTCCCGGCCACCGTTGACCACAATTCCTGCTGCGCAGGAGCAGGGTTCTTCGACGGCCGAGGGGGCGGGGGCGGCTTTGTGCTCGCCGTCCTCGTATTCCCGGCCGCCGCCTTACCGGACGCTGCGGTATCCTTGGTTCCTCCCTTGGTGGGGGGAGTAGGAGGAGAAGCGGGGGAGGTTGTTGGGGGGGGGGTTGGGCAGCGGCGGCAGAGGCCGCGGCTCCTTTCCCTTTCTTTTTCTTCCTGCCCTTGCTCTTCTTTCTTCCCTCCGCGTTGTCCGTTGGCGTTGGGGCGGGAGGCGGGTTGCCACCCGCCGCCATCCCCGCTGAGGGCTGGCACGGAAAGGATGGGCTATCCCTCTCCCGGCTCCGCAAGCTTGGGTGCCCTCCCTTTTCGGAGATGGCGGACCCAAGGTTGGGACCAGAAGAGGAGGGCTCCGCCGCTTTGCCGCTTTCAGGGGACAGCCCTATGCGGCCAAGCAGTTGCGGCAATATGACCTCAAGCGCCGCGTTAAGGTCGTCCACCGTGAGGGCCTTGGGCCCTTCATATTGCCAAGCCGGCTCAATTTCGGCGCGCACTCCTTTGAGAGGGGGGCGGTATGCTGAGGGAATTACCTCCTCAAGCAGCAACCTACTGGCTGGCTCGGCGAGTGGGGGAGCGGACTCAGGGGCCGCAGCTCCCACCCCACCAATCCCCAATTTGGCCTTCATCATCGCTGCTGTCCACAATCATTTTACGTTGGGCAGCAGCCCGCCTTTTGGGTCTTCCTGAGGGTGTCGGGGCGGGATCTATAGCTGGGCTGACTACGCCCGTACCCTTCTCCCTCATCTCCTTTTCCAAAATTTCCTTCTCCTTTATATCCTTGTCCATCTTCTCCTTCTCTGATCTAGCCTTCGTCAGCTCCGCTTTGAGGGTGTCGTTCTCTGCCCTGAGGTGGGACAAGTCCCCGGAACTGCCGAATCTCCCCCCGGAGTTCTTCCCACTCCGTTGTCGTAACGGCCTGGCCTGTCGTGCCCGTGTTGCCAGGACACGAAAAGAGTTCGAGATCGGTGATGCGGGCGCGGCAGGGTGTGTGGCGGTGAATAAAATGTAGTAGAGGTTTTGACTACGTCTTGTAGTGTTAAATATAAAAAAGGTTTATTTAAATTGTACACTTGTATGAGTTTTAATTACTACTCCCGTACTTATGAGTTAATATGCGAACCGCGCATAAGTCACGTATGACGCGTATGTCGCGGCGAGAGACCGAGATGTTAAGCCTGACGCGAGCGGTCTCTCCGCTTTTTTGTAGTATTGTTTTAGGCTTGTCGGAGGGGGTGCCTGGCGACAAGAACATTACCATATTTGGTAATGGTTCGATGCGTTTGGAATTGAGGTCCTAAATGCGGAATGTGCAAGGTGGTGCTTATCGCAGCACTTGCACATCCGCTTCCTTGTCGTGGCGCAATCGAAATAATTCCTTGAGAAGTGTTTCGAAAGCGCTGGTACGATTCGCGATTATAACAGGCCCTTCTGCTGTGAGCGCAGGTTGAGCGCCGCTGCCGCCGCCGCAATCTGTACTGACGCGTCCCACATTACCTTAACCGTAGTGCCCTTAAGATTGGTACAGCCTTGGGCTATCCTCCGCAACATAGCCACTTGTTCAGTGACTATGGCGCTCAACCCCGCCGAGGAAGTCTCCTTATACTCTTGAATGAGGTCGGCCTCCTCAAATTGGGCCTTCTTCATCCGCGGGGTGAATCTTAAAGCCGTCGTGGGATCCAGGGCCAACTCCTCGTTCCGGGCCTGCGTCTTCCTCTTGGCGGCTTCTTTTTTCTCCCTTAGGGCCACCGCCGTAAAACATCCCTCGTGCGAGGGATCTTTCGAGGGGCGCCCCCTGCCGTCCTTTTTCCCTCTTATGATTGTCCCCAGCGCCTCCTCTTCTTCGTCTTGCTCCGAGGAAGAGCTTAGTTTTGGGGACCGGTTCAACACCTCGATCTCATGGTCGGACAGATCAGAGACGGGCTGCACTTTTCTCTTTTTGGCTCTGTTCCCGCAGCTAGCCTTGCTGCTCGACGGGCCAGGGGGGGTGGTCCAATCTTGCCCCAAGGTCAACAGTGGGTTGACACCTCCCTCCTTCATGGTCAAAGTCCTCCGACTCTCCCCCTCCTCGCAGCCTCAGGGAAACGGCGTTCCGTAAGGACACGCCCATCACTTGAGGACCCGTCTGGGTCGGTGGAAGCTCCATATGGTCCCCGTCAACATAGGGGCATTTCAGTGTCCCTAAGTCTTCCTCCCTAGAGAGGCCATCATTGGCCTCAGATATCTCCTCTGTGGCCGTAGCCATAGGAGTCCTCTCCGCTGTGCTGGTGGACGGCACAGCCGCGGGCGCATTCCGCCCAGTAAATGAGGAGGCATAAGCCTCCACCCCCTCCTCTCCCTCTCCTTCCGCAGCGTTTTGTTTTGGTTTTTTAAAAGGAAACATCATCTTTATGCTGCCCACCCCTTGTTACCCGAAGGCGTACAGGGCGGGCTCTAAAATCGGGAGGAATTAATTATCCCCCAGCCGGTGCCTCCTCGGCTGGGGTCGGGCGATTTGTACGCCCGGGATTCGCCAGTTGCCCCGGGGTGGACCGCTAGTGACCGACTAACCCGCTGGCCATCCATCTCCTCGCCGCGGCCCAAAAACTTGAGATTGGGGGGGTTTTTTATAGAGGTCCCTATCCTCGCGGCCCAGGCGGTTAAGCCAAGGCCCTCGCTCCCCCGGAGATCGTCATAGACATGACATAACGACCCCGGGGGTTTACGATATGAGCACAGGTCCGACGTTGGTCAGACCACCGCTGTAGGGGTCCTGGCAAATGCCACGCAGACCCCTGAGATACCCCGTGCGCAGCTGTCCACACGGGGGGGCCATCACGGCCGGTCACGCCGCGAGATGCGGTCGTGACCAGGAGGAGTCGCAGGGTTGCCGGGGTGCGGCACCTCTCCACAGAATGTGGGGAGGGCCAATGTACCGGTCCCTGCGACTCCACCTCCCGTCCCGCCGGCCCGGAGAGAATCTCCGGGTAGCTCCGACGGGATGGCCATCCCAGGGTGCGCGACCCCGACCTCGGAATATGTCCGAGCGGCCCGCGCACCCCTCCACCCCCCGGGTTGTCGGAAACTACCGACGTGCAATCCCGGGTGTGGGTACCTCTCCCCACCCTACCCAGGCTGAGGCCCAAGTAGGAACGGATCGAGGGTGTCCCACACTTTCGGCTGCCAGACCGGCGTGCAATGCCTACTCGTGTGGGACCTTCTCCTCCCCCGGGACGGGAGACTACCCGTCTCGGAGCGGAGGTCCCCCCTACCCCGAAACCCCCCCCCCC
>NW_022639694.1:377078-377181 GCF_010583005.1 Odontomachus brunneus
AATTCTCAGAGCTCTATGAGAACAAAATATACAATTTTTATCTCTTCATATTTTCCGCTAAAGTTGACAGAATTCAAGTAAAAAATTATTGAAATCAATAATC
>NW_022639694.1:377191-378486 GCF_010583005.1 Odontomachus brunneus
GCGATCCACGAATCGATCCAATTTTTTACTTCTTCATAAGACCGGAAATGTTGGCCAGCCAGACCGTGTGCCATTCATCGAAACAAGTGATAGTCAAAGGGAGCAACGTCTGGAGAATACGGCGGGTGGGGTAGGACTTCCCATTTCAACGTTTCCAAGTATGTCTTGACGATTTTCGCAACATGGGGTCGACCACTGTCATGCTGCAAAATCACTTTATCGTGTGTCTCGTTGTATTGCGGCCGTTTGTCTTTCAATGCTCGGCTCAAACGCATCAATTGCGTTCGATACCGATCGCCTGTGATTGTTTCAGTCGGTTTTAACAGCTCATAATACACTACGTCGAGCTGATCCCACCAAATACAGAGCATGACTTTGGAGCCGTGAATATTCGGTTTGGCCGTCGACATGGAAGCATGGTCGGGAACTCCCCATGATTTTCTGCGCTTGGGGTTATCGTAATGAACCCATTTTTCGTCCCCAGTCACAATGCGATGCAGAAATCCCTTCCGTCTTTGCCTTTCAAGCAGCTGTTCACAAGCAAACAAACGCCGTTCAACATCTCTCGGCTTCAATTCGTACGGCACCCAATTTCCTTGCTTCTGAATTATTCCCATGGCTTTGAGGCGTTTTGAAATGACTTGTTGAGTCACTTCCAATGATCGAGCCAATTCTTCTTGATTTTGACACGAGTTTTGATCAAGTAATGCCTCCAATTCTGCATCTTCGAAAACTTTCTCTCTTCCACCGGTCTCCGACGTCAAAATCACCGTTCTTGAAGCGTTGAACCCACTCACGACACGTTCTTTCATTAATATCGGCCTCACCTTAAGTATTTGAGAGCATTCGATGAGCCTCAGCCGCAGATTTCTTCATATTGAAGCAGAAAATTAAAACCTCCCGCAAATGACGAGAATTTGGCTTGTAAACTGACATTTTCAATCGAGAATAACTTTATGATGCAGACACAAATCGACTAATGTTTCTATGGGGTTATGTTGACAGATGCCCAAGTTTATTGTATGACGTCTATGATCTATTTATTTCGACCACCACTTACCGCTAAAGCCGTCTATAGAAAAACGGCGGAAGCAAAGTTGTACACCTAATATATGTTTGCTTTTTGTTAAAATTATAAAATTCCTATTTTATACCCTATAGTATTAAAACGAAGCGTCGTAGAAAAAAACATTATTAACAAAATATGTTTGTTTTTATGTCCTCTATTTCCCTTCAAAGTTTGTCGGTCTAACTTTTTTACATCCTGTATATATATATATATATATATATATATA
>NW_022639694.1:379004-383496 GCF_010583005.1 Odontomachus brunneus
TATATATATATATACTACTGTGTCCAAAAAGTAAGGCCAGTTTTCAATTTAAATCGCGCGAGTAAACCGCACATCATAAATATTTTTTTTTCGCGTGCGTGCGTGCGTGCGTGCGTGCGTAGCAGTACTAATCGCCTATTATTATGAGGAAGTCCGATGAGTATATGTTGCGTATATTATCGAATAGGTTAGGCGGCTACGGATGGCAATACAGTTATATGAGGATATTTCCGCCTATTTTTTAATAAGTCCGTATACCGGAAAATCATATTATTATATATGGTTAGATTCGGAATGAAATATATTTTTTTTTAGTAGACACTAAATTTTAAAATTATAAAATAAATTGTTGAGTGGTGGGGGTATGTTGGTAGTAATTTCATTTTTCAAATATCTGATTTTGTCATTGCAAAGTACTCCTAAAAACATTTAATTTTTGTTTAGGAAATTTTTTTCTATCTCTTATATTTTTTGACAAAACATGCTCCTAAAGAAAAAAACCAGATTTTTTCAAAGGAGTGTTTTGCCCCCTAAAAGTCCGCCTGGGCACGTATAAAAAAATACGTGTCTCCTCTTTTGGTCTAGATTACAATATATTTTAAGCTTATCCAAATCGAAGATAGCCACCTACGTGGGGTTTCTTGTAAGTTAAAAAATGCAATTGGATTTTTTTCTATCGTCTAAAGTTTTTTAGTGATGTGATTTTAAGTTAAAAAAAAATAGATTTTTTCATATGTACAGGATGCTCCCAGACCTTCATGATCACGCTTTGCAAGAGCGTAAAACAGATTGAAGTGAGTTTCCTGTGCCGTTTTGCGATATTCGCAATAGTTTTCGAGAAATTAATATTTTCCCTCAGTAATGAGCGCACAGGAAGCGTCAGCCGAAAGAAAAATGTCTTCGGTCGGCGTGTGACTGTGACACTCGCGAATCGCGACTCGCTGCATCCCTCCGTTCATAGCTACGAGACACAGCAAGGCTTGATACACTAACACATATATATGACATGTCCGTGTGCTGAATCGACACAGAATTGAAGCGTGTTGTCGCTTCGGCTGCATAGTGTGTGTAGAGTTGAAACAACGAAATGGCAACACACTTTTAGATTCGGTGTCGATTCGGCACATGGATATGTCATACACATGGTTAGTATATCAAACTTCGCTGCGTCTCATAGCTATGGGCGGAGAGACGCAGCGAGTCGCGATTCGCGTGTATGACGGTCGCGTACTGACCGAAGACATCTTTCTTTCGGCTGCCGCTTCCTGTGCGCTGATTAACTCAGATAAAATAATTTCTCGGAAACTATTGCGAATATCGTAAAACGTCACGGGATTTTCTTGCTTACCTCAATCTGTTTTACATTCCCACAAGGCATGTTCATGGTGGTTTGGGACACCCTGTATACAGACATGGCTTAAGGTGGAGTCATGATGCACGATTTTATGCTTTCTGACAATTATTATCATGTATTAGAAGATCTATGTAGTGAACTAAGCCGCTGGTTAGCACGTTAGATGGTAAAAAATCGTACATCGTGTTTTAAGCTTCTGATCAGTCACCGCGGCTATATTGGACTGATGACGTCAGAAACGAGGAAAATCATGCCTGCGAAATTATTCCTGCGAAATAAAAAGATCTATTTTTAAAATGAATTTGCAATCTGTTCTACACACTTACGACATGCTTCGAATATTTCTCTCCTTTGCCGAAATAACTTATTATATGTGATCATTTTACTTAGTTTACATAAATATAAGGCTAATCGGTTAGGATTTGTCGAATAAGTACAGCAAGTACGAAAAAAGAGTATATTTAATTAACTTGTACACAAAAGTAAAAATATAACGACAAAAGACGCACGCACTGTGCATGAAAAGATTAAAGTCACACATACACCGCGTACTTACAAGAACGAAAACGCTTCTGATTGGATAATAAATAAAATATCTGAATACACGCGAGAAAATAAACATTCCTATAGATCGATTCAAACGTTTATGACTAACAGAAATGAACCAAAATTGCAATATTTGTTTAATTACACATTACATAACCACAAAATAAATATAACAAATCATCTTGTTTTGACAGAAAAGCAGCCGAGTAATTGACTACTTATTAAATATCGACTACGCATTAAATATCACAATAACAATAATATCCGGAGCATTTCCACACTTTCGCAATTGTATCACATATGATATGTATGCATTACACTCACAAGGAACATGACAGAACTGTCCCTCATCGATTTTGATGCGCTTTGGATATATTGTAGAGCATAAAAAAATAAGGGACTCATATTTTTTTATATCGGCTTATCTTGAAGTTTAGAGATTAAAATAGTTCCTTGAAAAAAATAATTTTTTTTCATTTTTATGTAATAATTCCTAAGATATGAAGTATGTGAAAAAATGTTTCCTACAAAAGTTTTACAGTATTTAATACATTTTGCAACGGCGTAGTTCATTTCTTTTAGTGATAAATTGTTTACCTCTCCCCCTCCTCTCGTTACCTTCGCAATTTTTAAGTTTTTGTAAGGACAAAAATTGTAAAGAATTTAGTACCAAATTCACCCATATATAATAGTAAAAGTTGGTCTCGCTTTAATCGTTAAAAAACGACGTGATAACATCGTGTTATAGACGCCACACTGTCCAAGTAGATAGATATTGTAAATAAATACGTTACTGTAGGTAAGAAAATATAATAAATTGTAGAAAAATAACGTACAGACAATTATATATATTTAATATGTAATGTTTACAATGTATAATGCGTTATTATATTATTTTAATCATATAATTAATATAATATTAAGGAAAAACCGATATAAAACTTGCATGCTCACAGAAAATAAATGTGTCTTATTTATCGCACATATTTGTTACAAAGATAGTGCTCATAGAAAAAAATATGTGATGCAAAGTGATTGTTTGCACAAAAAACAAATAATTATACTGTTTGACAAAAATCGAACTTTTTTTCGTGACACGAGTGCGAATAGTCATTTCCGATGTATTTTTGTCTGCTAAACACGAATCCGTCGTCCAAATTTGCCTACCACGTCATACTTTTGAGAAAAATAGCGTCAAAAAAGCTAAAAAATGAGGGTTTTGGGGGGTTTTTGTGACGTTGTAGTGCAAACAGTAAATTTTTTTCGACAAATCGTTAATACCACGCAAAAATATCAACCTTTAGCTTGAAAATACCTCTGATCTCGTTTCCCAACGATTTTTTGTTTTCAACATATGGCCAATCAGAAACAGTCGTCAGCATCAATATCACTTGGCAGACAATTTTTTTTGCAAAAAGGTGAATAGTCATTTCTGATGTATTTTTGCCTGCTGAACACGAATCCGTCGTCGAAATTTAGCTATCACGTCACAGTTAGAGAAAAATGGAGTAAGATACAAGATAAGAAGGTTCCCGCACTCGGCTTTTTGACCTCTTTGACACGATTTTTCTCAAAATTGTGACATGATAGGCAAATTTTGACGACATATTCATGTTCAACAGGCAAAAATACATCGGAAATGACTATTCGCACTCGTAACACGAAAAAAAGTTCGACTTTTGTCGAACAATGTAATTATTTGTTCTTGGTGCAAACAATTACTTTGCATCACACATTTTTTTCCATGAGCACCACCTTTGTTACAAATATGTGCCATAAATAAGACACATTTTTCCGTGAGTATGCAAGTTTTATATCGATTTTTCCTTAATATTATATTAATTATATAATTAAAATAATATAATAACGTATTATACATCGTAAACGTTATATATTAAATATATGCAATTATCTATTTGTTATTTTTCAATTAATTATATTCCTCTATCTACAGTAACGTATCTATCTAACTTTTAAAAAAAAAGTAAAAAAAAGAAGCCAAGTGCACGCGCTTTGTCGTATTGTTTTAAAATTTACAAAAAAATCTTTACATAAAAAATTACAACAAAATCTGATTAAAAATTTAAACAACATAAAAAAACTAAAAAACAGCTAAAACATATTTTAAAAATTATTATTTAAACAATCTTTTTGCCCGAGCAATTGTACATTCGAAAATACTTTACTAAAAAATACAATAAAAGAAAACATTTTAAAATAATTATACTAAAAAGTTGTTAGTCAGAAAAATTGTTATTACAAAAAATATTAAAGAAGCAACTAAACAAAAATTGTATAACAGTTGGCTATTTACAAAAAAAAAATACAAAGGATAAAAATTGTTACTTAAAAAAACTGTTATGCAAAGAATCTTTACAAAAAAAATATAACAAACAAATCCTGTTAAAAGATATTTTACAAGTCTTTACAAAAATATTAATTTTGAGCTATAGCTATTTAATTTTGTACTCTCTACAAAAGTAATGATATAAAGAGATTTACGCCAAGTACGAATGATTAATCATTAACATTTCAGTTCTCACTTTTATAAACACAAATTTTTTTAACTATATAAATATTTAAAGTACTATA
>NW_022639694.1:383844-385054 GCF_010583005.1 Odontomachus brunneus
AAAAATAAATTTTATATATTATTAACATAAATATTTTAATATTAAATATGAAAAAATATAAAAATATGTATATTAAATATTAAAAAATAAATAATTATAAATAGTATAATTTTGATAAAAAAATTATAGACTTATACAAAAAGCACTTGGCGTGTCTTCTTTTATTGATTAAACAGCTGTCTTATTTTAAGGACGCCTAGGAGTTAATGACCATTATCAATACTTGATCCATTGTGAAATATAGCATTCATAACCTTATAAGACCGCCCAGCTATTAATACTTTGGTTGTTGGAACAGCACATAAATTAAGTTTATATTTTTTCATCGACTTATCATCCTGTAATATAATACGTACAACAAATATTTTTTGCATCGATATTAATTCATATTTAAATAACATATTTCCTGCACAATATTCACATGGCTCATTAAACAATTTAGTCCAATGTAAAAATGTAATATTTATTAAATCTTGAAGATTATAACTTTTCTCCTTCAAATGATTAATAGATATTGTAAAAATAATATTCTCACTTGTGGTACATTTTGTATTTTCATAAGTTTTGCAGCGGTTGATAGTATTCATTTTACAAAAGTGAATCTTTTATATAATCATATTTGTCACAAAGAGCTGTGAGAAATTGAAATGCATCTCGTTTTATATTATCAGAAAAATATTCTCCTAAATATTGCCGTATTGCATACGTACTCAATTGAGCCATTCCCTTTTCATACTGATACGCTAATTTATCTGAAACATTTGATTTATCCAAAATAAACAATTGTCTGATATCAGTTAAATGCAATAAACATTGCAATACTGAATTTGCATAACATGAAACTTTATCTGTATTTTGAAAACCTTTTATAACCCATACAGTATTCTGTAAAAATTTTTGACATGGTACTTGGGTACAGGAAATTATCTTTGGTAAAGTCCACAAGATATCTTTCACTTTATGATGTTTCTCCTTAGAAACAGTAATCAATGCTGTTTTTGCTTTATGTACCTTTTTTAAGCGATTATACTCAATAATAGCTTCCTCACTAGCTTTAACTGACGAAGGATCATAGTTAATCAAATGCAGTCCTTCTATAGAGGTTACTCGAGATAATGCAACATATACCTGGCCACAATTAAATACACAATTACCTATATCCATGACAGCATTTTGCAAGCTCAGCCCTTGACTTTTATGAATAGTAATT
>NW_022639694.1:385167-385546 GCF_010583005.1 Odontomachus brunneus
CCGTTATGGTCAAACAAGAAATCTGGTGTGTATTCAACTAGTGTCGCGGCGTTAGTATACACGGCCGTTTCGCGCTTGCACTTGGCTTCGCGACACTGTGTCGCTTGATAGTATCCATCTATTTGGACAGTGTGACACCTATAGCACGAAGTTATCACGTCGTTTTTCAACGATTAAAGCGAGACCAACTTTTACTATTATATATGGATAAATTTGGTACTAAATGTTCTGCAATTTTTGTCCTTGCAAAAACTCAAAAATTTTGCGAAAGTAACGAGTGAAAGAGGGGAAGATTAAAAAATTTGACATTTATAAAAAATGAAGTACGCTGTTGCAAAGAGTATTAAATATTGTAAAACTTTTATAGGAAATATTTTTT
>NW_022639694.1:385621-386079 GCF_010583005.1 Odontomachus brunneus
ATCTGACTTCAGATTCGTGATCAGCAACCCCAAAAACCCTCGTAAACTTAATTTGGTGCAAATCGGTTGACTAAAATTTTTGTCCGCCATCTTCGTCCGCCATCTTGAAAATTTTAAAACAGCCAAAGTTATATCTGAACGTAAAATTTTCCGCTTTTTCATTTTCCGGTGTCAAAAAGGGGGGTTTCCATTTTAAAAAAACCACTTCCGGTTGAAGTAACCCACTTTCGGTCAAAATCAAAAGTTGAAAGGTACGCCATTTTGGTTCCCCCTCGAAACCCTACAACTTTTATATGAAACTTTTTTCGATTCCTAGCCACACAAACGAGTTATTGGAGGTGATAGATTCAGATGACTCACCCTGTATATATTATATTGCATATAATTCATATTCTCTTATATTAAATTATTTTATTATATATATGGGGTGTTCTCTGTCAAATCGGCCACCCCCCTGT
>NW_022639694.1:386089-386322 GCF_010583005.1 Odontomachus brunneus
TAATAGCCACCTCACTAGCTTTAACTGACGAAGGATCATAGTTAATCAAATGCAGTCCTTCTATAGAGGTTACTCGAGATAATGCAACATATACCTGGCCACAATTAAATACACAATTAAAAGTTACCTATATCCATGACAGCATTTTGCAAGCTCAGCCCTTGACTTTTATGAATAATAATTCCATAACTCAATATGCAGGGTGAGTCATCTGAATCTATCACCTCCAATAA
>NW_022639694.1:386332-392157 GCF_010583005.1 Odontomachus brunneus
AACAATGAACTGGTTCAATAAGTTAGAGTGAGAACTAGAGTGAAAGTATATTTTGTCTCGCTCTAACTTATTGCACCAGTTCAGCAGCGCAGCTACAAAGAACAGACTATAACTCATACCGAATTTCCGAACACCTAATCTGAGCCGTAGCGCCTCTGGCGACAAATACGTTATCCTGGACATTTTCTCAGACGACGAATTCCTTAATCGTAAAACTTAGCGATTTCGGACTTTGAGCTAAAATATCTCAGGTTCTAGAAAACGTAGAGCAAAAGTAAAGATAGTTTTATTAACTAACATAAACCCAAGGAATCGATTGAGCCTATCTAGAATCTCATCGGTTCAACCGTTATGGTCAAACAAGAAATCTGGTGTGTATTCAACTAGTGTCGCGGCGTTAGTATACACGGCCGTTTCGCGCTTGCACTTGGCTTCGCGACACTGTGTCGCTTGATAGTATCCATCTATTTGGACAGTGTGACACCTATAGCACGAAGTTATCACGTCGTTTTTCAACGATTAAAGCGAGACCAACTTTTACTATTATATATGGATAAATTTGGTACTAAATGTTCTGCAATTTTTGTCCTTGCAAAAACTCAAAAATTTTGCGAAAGTAACGAGTGAAAGAGGGGAAGATTAAAAAATTTGACATTTATAAAAAATGAAGTACGCTGTTGCAAAGAGTATTAAATATTGTAAAACTTTTATAGGAAATATTTTTTCATATACTTCATATCTTAGAAATTATTCCATAAAAATGAAAAAGTTCATTTTCTTCAAGGGACTGCTTTAATCCCTAAATCTCGAGATAAGCCGATTTAAAAAAAATATGTGTCTCTTATTTTTTGATGCTCTACAACATATTCAAAGAACATAAAAATCGCGGAGGGACAGTTCTGTTAGGTCCTTTGTCAGTAATAACGCAATAGTTCGCAGGAGAAAATTGGTCGTCTGTTTACATTATCAGATCTGTTCGTTTTTGATGAACTTCGCACTAATGCAATAAGTTAGAGAGAGGCAGGAATATTTTCTTTCACTCTAACTTATTTCAATAATCTATACCTAATAGTTTATTATTTTGCTGTTTACAATCATGTCGCCACCGTCAACGTAGAGTTCTCGGCTAATTAATTAGAAGTCTTAATTGAAGAAAAATCGCGAAAAAAGGAAAGAAATTATTAATTTTAATTAATTTTTATAGACAAATATATTACTTAAATGAAGG
The DNA here is from genome assembly GCF_010583005.1 of Odontomachus brunneus. Classification (NCBI taxonomy): domain Eukaryota; kingdom Metazoa; phylum Arthropoda; class Insecta; order Hymenoptera; family Formicidae; genus Odontomachus; species Odontomachus brunneus. The sequence continues at coordinate 387,561 of NW_022639694.1, forward strand.
AACTTTTTACAGAAAATACTTAATATTGATAGTATTTTAATATAAAAAATTTATAATTAAATTACATTACGAATTGCATGTAGAATGTCCTATATACAATGTATTAAATATTAAATGACCGTCACAAAAAAACTGTAAATGATGAAAAAATTCTGAATTCATTTTAAAATTCTACGTATAAAAATACCTAAGAAGTATAAGAATTTTAGGTAACAAAGTAATTATTGACCAATCTGATTAAAAAATTTAATAAAATTAAGAAAAATCTATATGACTAAATCGTGTTCTTAGTAAAAAAAATTATTAATTTACATAAAAAAGTATGTTTATTTAGATAAATTTAGTATAGCATTTAATTGTTAAAAGTAAGTTTATAAATTTTTCGTTTTTGAAAGAAATTGATAACTTTTTTATATGAACTGAAATATGAGAAATTGAAGTTGTTGATTTAATTCTATTAATTTAAGTCTATTAATTTTTATCAAATTTTTTAAATAAGACAGTGTAATTATTGAAATAATGAATATATAATGTTGTACATTTTTATTAGTACCAAATGTCAGTTTCCAAGTGTACGCGCCAGGATTTATCGACAGATTTCTGGAATCACATGCCGTAATGTTGCAAGGAAACTCGGATCTAAAAGTGAAAGAAGGAGAAGTATCCTCACGACCATGGCAATGGCCGATAAATTATAGAGTAAGATATTAATTATTCTTTCTTTTTGTAAATTATTAATTTATACAATTATATTCCACAGTATACATCATATTGAGAGATTTTATGAATATAACAAAGTTTATTCTTAATAAAATTTCTATTTTTAGGGACAGTTTTTTTCTGGAAATAACCAGAGAATATACCTACTTGGTAATCCTATTATTTGGTGGGGGAACATAGTTTTCCTTATAGTGTTTATAATTCTTTATGCATATGCTGCTGTACGTGAGCAACGAGGATGTGTTGACGATATCGTTCTAGTCGAACAACGAAGCAGAATAACTCACGCTGGCAAATGGATTTTTCTTGGATGGATTTTGCATTATGCGCCGTTCTGGGCGATGAGTAGAGTACTATATTTTCATCATTATTTCCCGGCGTTGTTGTTCAGTTCCATGTTGACTGGGGTTACGTTGAATCATATTATCGATAGCCTCTTATTGTTGCTTCCTGGCAAAGTGGGAAACACAGTTTATCATGTTATATTAGGAACTGTAATTTCCGGTACTGCATACAGGTGAGAACATATGTCTAAATTTAGTTTTTGCTAAAATGTAGTATGATTTGAGAGAATTCAAATTTTGTTATCTAAAATTAATATATAATAAGTTATTTCATTTTATAATAAAAAACTTAACACGAAAATGTTGAATTTATAATATCTTTCAAATAATATACTATATATTATAATTATAATAATTGTATTAGGACCTTGTATAAGTTCTCGCTGATTTTTCGTGAAAATTAATGCTTTATTTTAAAAAAAGTCGAAAAAAACATGTCACTGAAAGTATTGTCCATCGCTAGCCACTACTTTTTCCCATCTTTCTGAAAGCATTTGAATTCCACGTCGGAAAAACGACACGTCTTTTGAGTCTATCCAAGAGTCGATCCATTTTTTGGCATCTTCATAAGAATGGAAGTGCTGCTCAGCCATGTGCCATCGATCGGAACAAGTGATAATCGGAAGGGGCAATGTCTGGTGAATAGGCGGGTGGGGTAGGACTTCCCATTTAAGCGTTTCCAAGTAGGTTTTCACCGGTTGTGCAACATGTGGCCGAGCGTTGTCATGTTGCAAAATCACTTTGTCGTGTCTCTGCTCGTATAGCGACCGTTTTTCCTTCAATGTTCGGCTCAAACGCATCAATTGTAGTCGACAGCGATCTCCCGTAATGGTTTCGTTCGGTTTGAACAGCTCATAATAAACTACACCCAGCTGATTCTACCAAATGCAGAGCAGAAGCTTCGAACCATGGATATTCGGCTTTGCCAATGATGTTGATGCATAACCGGACTTACCCCACGATCTTCTACGCTTAGGGTTATCGTAGTGTATTCACTTTTCATTGCCAGTCACGATACGATGCAAAAATCCTTTCCTTTTCTGCCGTTGAAGCAGCTGTTTACACGTGAAAAGACGCCGTTCGACGTCTCTCGGCTTCAACTCATACGGCACCCAATGTCCTTGCTTTTGAAATATTCCTAATACTTTCAAACGTTTCGAAACTGTTGTGTGATCAACTCCTAATGATTCTGCAAGTTCAGCTAGCGTCTGACATGAGTCTTCATGAAGTAATACTTCCAATTCTTCGTCTTCAAACTTTTTCGGTACGCCAGAGCGTTCTTTATCTTCAACATCAAAATCATTATTTTTGAAGCATCTAAACCAATCTTTGCATGTTGTTTCCGACAGAGCATCGTCGCCGTAAATCTCAACAAGAATTCTGTATGCTTCAGCTGCAGATTTTTTTTTTTTTTTAATAAAGTAGTGCAGTAAAATTCTCCGCAAATACTCTTTTTTTGGCACGAAACTCGACATGTTTAACACTATGAAAAAAAAGTTGTTTACACTTCGGCGAAATGACATACACTGAATTTCAAGCTTGCTTATAATACTTCCTTATAGATGTGTTACCATCTTAAACTACACGCACGCAGTTCTGTTAACGCCATTTGTTGGAAAACAGCGAAAACTTATTCAAGGTCCTGATACAATTATAATAATTAAAATTCACGAGTTTAATTATGATAAAACGTATGTACCTAAATGCATTAACTGTGGCCGTTATGATTGGTCAGCAATTCTGGCTATTTGTCGCGAAAATTTTGATTGATGACGTTAGTAGTGACATGCAACTTTTTTTTAATGTGTCTTATTTAATACTTTTGTTAATTTTATTACAGTTATTTATTGATTAGTAGTGTAAAGTGATCGGACTATTTATACATTAGCTTCATCGATTGTAAATGTAATTTTTTTTATATGTAGAGTGGGCCATTTCCGACTATTTTAAAAACTAAGACCGGCAGACAAAAATATTTCAGACAAAAGTTATATAAATCGATGGGAGATATAAGAAAGTACCATTGGCTTGACCTTACATGACTCCGCCAAGGTCAGGTCGAGGTCAACTTTGCTTTTTCAAATAGAAATATATACTTTTTATTACGAAATTTTATTCTACGTAAAGAAGCAAACAATTTTTGTTGGAAAACATTTTTTATCCGACCTTTATTTTCTAAAATATTTACAAATATCTACAAAATTATTGGTTTATATAATTTTTTACTCGAATTCTATTAACTTTACCGAAAAATAGCAAGAGATAAAAATTGTTTGTTTTCTTCTTGTAGAGCTCTGAGAATTTTTCCAAAAATTTTTAATTAATTTTTTAGTACTTCAAGAAAATGCAAGGAAATGCAATACTAAAAATGTTAATTAAAAATTCTGAAAAAAATCTCAGAGCTCTATGAGAAGAAAATAAACAATTTTTATCTCTTGCTATTTTTCGGTAAAGTTAATAGAATTCGTATAAAACATTATTGAAACCAATAATTTTGTAGATATTTCCGTAAATATCTTAAAAAATAAAGGTCAGATAAAAAATGTTTTCAAGCAAAAGTTATTTGCTTCTTTACATAGAATAAAATTCCGTAATAAAAATGTATATTTCTACTTAAAAAAGCAAAGTTGACCTTGGTGGGTCCACGCAAAGTCAAACCAATGGTATCTTCTTATATCCCCCATCGATCCATATAACTTTTGTCTGAAACATTTTTATCTGCCGGTTTTAATTTTCGAAATATTTGGCTGGATAAATTAAAATGGCCACCCTCTATATATAAGGGTTCCACTTTAACTTTCATACTAAAATATCTCGAAATATACAAAAGATATTGAAAAATGTTTCAAACAAAAATTATAAGATTTGATGGGAGACATTAACTGGGTACCATTGGTTTGACTTTGGATGGAGTCGCCAAGATCACGCCAAACTCGAATTTTTTAAATGAAACTCCCACTTTTTATTGCACATTCGTATAGCTTATTTCAAGAGATTTCCAAAACACTATAATAATGTATTTTTTCATTAAGTACTTTTTGAGTAATGAAACTTGAAAGTTACAGTACTGCCGGCATTAACATTACCTAAGGTGTACCACGCACAGGTTGTTCAATCGGATTTACACCTCTTTCGTGTGTATATGTATATACGTATGATATGTATATGTATGTACGTGTGTATGTGTGTGTGCGTGCGTTTGGGTGGGTGGGTGTATATGGGTATTGATGTATGTGGGTGTGTGTGTGTGCGTGCGTATGCATGAATGGATGCATAAGTGATGGATGGATAAGTTATAGAACAGATGAGGACTGAGGAACGTCACACTCACTCGCCTACACTTACCCAAGATCAAACCAATGGTACTCTGTTATATCCCCCATTGAACTTTACAACTTTTGTGTGATACATTATTCCATGTCTTTTGTATCTTTTGTACATTTCGAGATATTTTAGTGTAAATGTTAAAGTGGAACTCCTTATATATATATATATATATATATATATATATATATATATATATATATATATAT
>NW_022639694.1:392346-409126 GCF_010583005.1 Odontomachus brunneus
CACGCTTCCGAAATGTTGAAGAAGTGCGAGAATGGGTGGACGAATGGATTGCTTCGAAACAAACATCGTTTTATCGAGATGGTATCGCCCAGTTGCCAGAAAGATGGCAAAAAGTTGTAGAAAGTGATGGAAAATACTTTCATTGAAATAATTTAAATAAATTTTTTACAATAAATGCTTTTTCTCAGTATTTTTTGGGCGGAAACTAAGTTAAGGTCCTAATATATATATATATATTTTTTTTTGTTATGATGTATTTTGCAGAAATGTTAAGCGTATGTTCTTTCATTTTAGACGTTATAAATTTAGATGACTATGGCGAGTAACCAGAAATTATAATTTTCAAAATTCACAGATGTAACTTGAACGTTACATCATGCTATTGTTAATTATTTGAAAAGTATCATATTTTTTACATTTTTACTTTTACAATTTGTTTCCAAATTTAAAAATCTGGAATTATATAAGTTGATTTTTCGTAAGAGATAAAAGATTTGTATAGCCGAATATAATTTTTGTATAAGTGCCCAAGTAGGAATTTACTATTGGCATCAAAGTGGTCCAGTACCGATTTATGATAAACCTTACTGACATAGTACCAGATACCAGTACGGGTTTAGTATTGGTGTGATACTGGGATGATAGAAAAGGGTCAGTACCGAAAATCAGTACTGTACCCGTATAAACAAAGTATTGATTCCTAGCACTGGGGAAGTATCTATTCCTTATACTGGGCCAGTATTGATTCTTAGTAATTTTTATTATTTGTACAATTATTAATATCACAACTATATAGTACGGAAAGAAAGATCAGACCATAGCCGGGCTGCTTTTATTTGTACTTATACATGTCTATTTTTAATAGTCATATGAGGAAAAAATCTTTGGGGCGACGGCTGGAACCGAATTCGAGTCTTCCGCTTGTCCGGCAAGCGTTCTTACCACTGAACTATCTAGGTTTTACGTTAGATCTTTTCGTTTTCCTATAAAGAACATTGGTATCGTCTGTTTTTCGATACCGGCATAATACTGGCCCTCTATCCTCTATTGGTAGATTGTATACGATTCTTACTTGGGTATCCAGTACTAATTCTACGAATAGGGTCAGTACCAATAATATAGCTTTTTTAATACTGGACCAGTACCGAAAACGATAAAAACTTTTCGATAACGCCCCAGTACACGTACAGTACGACTATCCAGTATCTAAGTATGGAGCCAGTATCAATAATACAATTTTTCTATATTAGGCTCAATATTGAGCCAATATCAAAACCAAACATCCGCTTTTCGATATCGATCCAGTATCGGGCTATTTTTCTGTACTGGCGAAACGTATACGATTCCTATTTAGGTATATATAATTTTGAGAAATACATATTGAATAACTATATATAATGTTTATTGAAATTTATTCATCATGCATTATCAATTAAGTAATTAGTATGAACAGTTAAGTAATTAGTATGAACTTTACAATAGTCAATATTAATTGCAGCTTTTACCTATTTTCACCATTGGCCTATGGAATGAATGGTCCATCCGCTATGGACCCCGAAAGCTCGATGTATTCTTTGCGATGGATGGATTCCTGGGAATTTTAAACATTGATTAAATTAGTATAATATAATTTATATTTTTTACATGTACTTATTACTTATTATTTCTACTATTGAAAATAACTTATACTTTAAAAATAAAAAAATACTTAAAATGTTAAAAAAAAGTTACAGGTATGTGTGTGCACGCTTACACTAAAAACTAAACTATTCTGCAATATCATTAATTTTTATTAATATTTCAAGAAATATTAATTATAAAAATGTTAGATTTAGTTTAAAATTTTGATTAATTTTGCTTTATTATCGAGAAATATGTGATAAAAAGAAAGAAAAAAATTTGGAACTATCATAATTTTTATATAAACATAAATTCTTAAGTGACTATATACTGCGACGCTATTTTCTTCTATTTTTCGCAAAATACCGCCTTCCCACGTTCCGCTCGCGAAACTCAAAATGTTGGGCGCCAGGTGTGGAGCAGGCCGCGCCACCTTACCGAATAATTGTCACTAAACGATACTTCAACGCAAAAGATCGCGGAACGAGGTCGGTACGGGTCCGGTAGCACACTTGTGATTTAAGTCGGAGATGGGAGTCAGGTTCGGGAAAAACATTCTAAGAAACGATAAGTTTTTCAAACGGATAGCGTACGAGAGATGTAATTTTTAACATGATGGTTTATTGTAATTTTTCATGATCTTGTTGTGCCCTTTTCTGTCGGACACGAAGAAAAGGATCTTAGGACTCGGTTCTGCGGGCGCGGCAGAGTGTGTGGCGCGGTGGAAGTGATTCAAAAAGATTGTAGTCGACTAATGTAGTAAATTAATTTTATTGTAACGAGTACTAATTTATTTATTACACTTCCGAAACATATATTCACACGTGACAGGTACGCACGTCGCGGGCGAGAGACCGGAGGAAGAATTCTCTTAAGCGCGGTCTTCTCCGCTCTTTTTATAATAATTGTTAGCCTTATCGGAGGGGGTGTCTTGGCAACAAGAAAGTTGCCAAATTTGGTAATAGCCCGGTATGTTCCGGTTCAAAGTCCGAGGCACGGAATGTACAAGGTGGTGTTTAGCGCAGCACTTGCATATCCGCTGCCTCGTTGTAGCGCGGTCGAAACGGTTCTTCGTGAAGCGTTTCGGCAGCGCTAAAAATAATATTTACGATTATAACATCCCTCCTCCCATGGAAAAAGAAAACGTAGTGTCTAACGAGGTTTTCGCTATTTGTACGTAATCTTATTCTATTCATCATCTCTATTCTACATTTTTTTCCCGTTTACAACTATGGTTATAATCGTTTATACTTATTTTATTATATCGCATTCGCGTTACAAAATTCATTTTCCCGTATATAAATATTTATTATTATTATATATATTTTTTTTGTTTATGTGCTTATGCTATTTCTACGCAATATTGCGGATATGGTGGATATAATTGGTCTAAAACGTTGCGGTATTCTTACATTGTGTTCGTTATTACATGGTAATGTGAGAGGGGTTGTGTTTTCTTTTTCATTTTCCTTACTATTATAATTATTATTACAATTAAAATTATAAATACTATTACGCTAGGCGCAGTGGTGTAAATTATATTTATGTGACTTGACCATAGATTTTGGTGTAGATTTTCTTGTATATCGGCTAGTTGCGTTTTTAATTTTAGTAGTTCGGATGAGTTTTGTGATAATTTCGTTAAGTTTATGTTTGATGTTGTAATCATATTTTCTATTGTAATCGTGTTTTCCTATATAATTTCGTGTTTTCCTATATAATCAGGTTATGATTTGGTATATATATTTCTAATATGTTATCTGATATTGTTCCTTGTGATTGTATTATGGTGTTTTCTATGGTTAATTTACATTATTGTCTAAGTGTAATTATTCCTGTTATTATGTTTTGGTATTTTTTATTTTGATCATATATACGTAATTGTTGTGTGTTATGTGTTGAGTACAACCAAGCGTTTTTTCCTTTTAAGGGAATTAAAATTGTGTTTTCGGAAGTGATATGTTTTATTCTACATATTTCCTTATTTTTTGTGTCTGTGTATATTTGGATTTCGCACGGTGTTGTTGGGTGAATTTTATAAATCGTGTTTTCTTGTGTGCAAGTGTAATGATCTTTTATGTAAATACATTCTAATAATTCGTTTTCGTGTAATGTAAGGTAAGTATTCGATTCTGTATCTATTGCGATTCTGTATCGCGAATTTAGGGTATGTTGTTTCTGTTAACATGAAAGTGTTGTTTACTTTGTGTACTGGGAAGGGTATAATGTTGGTGATTGTATAGGTAGGATATGTTATTAGGGGAATTTTTTAAATTGTGTAAATGTTTTCGTATTTATATGCACTGATTTTGATGAATTTTTCTATTTTTAGCCAGTGCTCAGTGGCGAGTGTAAATGGAAAGTGTATATTTTGAAGTAAATATATTGTTGATTCTGTAAATTGTGCGATTATATTTTCAATGGGTGTAAGTTGAGGCAGTAATTTTCCCAACTTGGCGTTATCTATGTATGATATTATGTCATTAATGTCATTTATTAGGTCGTTTGTCACTGCGTTAAGTATCATGTAGTGTTCAGTGATTTGTTCTTTTTTGTAGATTTCTGCTTCTTCTTTATAAAATTGATTCATATTAGTTCATACTATTTTGAAATTATTGTCTAATGTTTCTTATAAGTTACCTAGATGTTCTATAGTTGCGTTTAGAATTTGTAATTGATTTTTACTACATGTTGTATCGTTTCTTGGTTATTTTGTAATAGGTGTAATTGTTCGCTTATAATTTTTTCGTCGTTGGTGTCTATTGTTCCAAATAAAGATTTGGCTATTGATCCTATTCTATTTATTAACCCGCGACGTAAGTTCGAGGTGGATTTATAGATTTTGTTTATGCTATTTGTTAATTTTCTTGCGCGTTGTAAGTCCTTACTAATTAGATTGTGTAAATCAGTGCACATATCCCATGTTGTGCCTATGGTTTGTTGCGTATTGCATATTTCTTATGTTCTATCAAGGTACGTTTGTATTTGTGAAATTTGTTGTATTAATGAACCTATGTTGATTTGTTTTACCGTTTTCCAGGTTACAGTTACCGGATGTAGATATCTTTATCGAAATATATTCCTGGTGTATGTTAGAATTCTTGAATTTCATAAAAATGCTCCGTTGGCAACTCATTTGTCTTGCGCCCTGTGCTCAAGGATCAGAATCTCTGAGCATCTCAAGCAGGATAAGTGCTCTGTAAGTAGATCGTTGGTGTGTTTAGATGAACATGATACCTGCTTTTCTTATTATTTTTTATCGTGGGACTAATTTGTCTCCTTCCTAACTTGGTGAAGTCCACCTTTCTCTTTTATTTATTTTTTTTGCTTATTATTTGTTTGTGTGTGTGTTTGTGAGGGTTTACTTTCTTAGTTGCGTTCGGTTCCCTACTGAAGTAGGACGTGTTATTTTATATTTGTTCTTTAAAAAAAATTTTTTTTAATGTGCGACGGATGTACGATAATTTCCCGGAGGTAATATTATTTTATCTTGTGTTCGTGTTTTCGGTAAAGTGTATGGTTGTACGTGAAGTGTTTGTTTTTTTAGGGAAAGTGTATCGTCTACACGTCTAAGGCAGATACATAGGAGGGGAATATGGATATTCCTGGCAAGTCTGTTCCTATTCCGACCGAGCGCTTTCCCCCCATGGATCACGGTCGGGGAGGTGCTCCCCGTAATGTACGCGACGTTAAACCTATTGATATGGGTAATGGGCAACCTCTCCGTGGGACTCCCTGTGGTCGCGCGCGGGGTAGATCGCACGTCTAGGTGAGTTTTATTTTTTAATCTTCTAGATATAGTTTTATGCGGTTTGCGTGTGTTCTTAAAGTGGTTCTCCCTTTTTTATTGTGTAGATGGCGTTAGGGTGTTTTTTTATTATTTCGTAGGGTCCTATCCACATAGGGTCTAACTTCTTCGATCTTCCTCGTCGTAATTTTTTTTTTTTGTTAAGGCAGAGGAAATGTATTACGCACACCTCCGGAGAATACTGGACTTCCCCAGGGGTAGTATGGGACTCTCCCTCTCCCGACAAAACCGAGGAGGGGGCCTACCCACTAAAATCTCTGCCGGGCCTCTCGCGGCCACCAAGAGGGCGTCCCGGGAACCGCTTGCGCATAACTTCCGAGACGCCCTCGGTCGCCGGGCGGGTCACCCCGCCCTCACCCCCGGGTCGGGGGAATTGCTTCCCTTTTGGCCCGCTTCACCAGATCCTCCGTGACCGGACGTGAGGCCCCCCCCGTCCGGTCATATCCTTCCCCAACGGGGCTTTATGGGCCTGATTCGGTTCCGTCCGGACTCGGTCCGCCCCTTCGCTCTCGACCGAGGTTATGGGGCAGGGGGTCATTATGCCCCTCCGTCCTTTCGGTCAGGAGCCCTCGTACTCTGGGAGGGGGTGAGCGGCCCCCGCGATTGCGGATCAGCCTCCCTGCCCCCCTGGTTTGACTTCTTGTTACGGGGAGAGATTCGCGCCTTCTGGCGCCTCCCCCCCTCAACCAGGCGCCTCCTAATATTCCCCCTCCCCGCCGGGTCCTCCGGCGATTGCCGCCAGAAGGGTCCGGCCGTATGGGAGGGGGGCGCACCCACAGGTACCTTGGAGGAAGAACGCCAGCGGTGACGTCCCTTTCCCGCCCACGGGTGCGCCGCCCCTCAATTCCGCGCGTATGCGCGGGTGGAAGAGGCGCCCTTCTTCTCCTCCTAGGGTGCCTCTGCCCATTCCGGAGGGCCGCCACGCTTCGCCTCACCCTTTCCTCCTCCTCCTTCTGCGACATGACGTCGTCGCAGGAGGTTCCTCATCGTACTGTCTCGTCGTGTAATAATACTTGATCGCTTATGTCAAGTACAGTCTTTTTCGTATTTCGATCGTAATATTTTTTACTTCTTATTTTTTCTTCTTTGACGTGCTCCCGGGTTATTTGGTTCGTTGCTCGAAGCCGTTGTTTTATCTCTTGTGCATAATCCTCAATACTATACGTAGTTTTTGATGGTAATAGTATGGATGATGGTATGATTGCCTGGTGTCCATATACCAGTTCAAATGATGTATAATTAGTTGTAGAGTGTGGAATCGTATTATATGTAAAGATTGCGTGTGGGATCCATTCGTTCCAATCTGTTTAATCATTATTTATATAATGTCGAAGATATTCTGTGAGTGTTCGGTATGATCTTTCCAAGGCTCCGTTACTCTATGGATGGTACGCCGTAGTTTAGATTTTTTCTATCTTCAATAATTTGCATACTGATTTGAAAATTTTGCTCAGAAAGTTTGTTCCTTGATCTGTTAGTACTTTTTCCATATTTTAGTATTATATTTTCTGTAGATACTTTCACGATGGTGGTCGCCTCTTAATTCGATATAGGAATAGCTTTACTAAATTTGGTCCTGAAACGTTAAAAGATACTTATTTCCATTTTTTGTTATGGCGAGAGGTCCTACTATATCTAACACGCATTTCTTGAACGGCTTAGTAGGTGTGTCCGTGATAATCATTGGCGATTTTTTCTGAAGACTTAACTTATTTTTCTGGCATAGTTCGCATTTTCTTATATATTTTGTTACATCTCTTGTTATTCTTTTCCAATTATATTTTAGGTGTATTCTGTTTAATGTACGTTGTATTTCTTGATGTCCTCCTAATGGTGCGTCATAGTATTCATAGAGTATCTGTCTTTTTTCTTCTTTGGTATAGTCTTGTATATTATGTCTGTCTGTATTCTTTTCATCTTCTTCCTCTTCTTCTTCTGTTTCATTCGTCTCGTTCGTCTCATGTGGAGCATTTGCTTGTAATATTGATACTAAAGGATATCTGCTTAACGCGTCGGCATTTACGTTCGTTTTCCTTGCTTTATGAATTATTTCGTAATCATATTCCTCTAGTTTTAATCTCCATCTTATTAGTCTGGATCCGGGACCCGTAACGTTGAAAAGCTAACGATTTGTGATCCATTACTATTTTAAATTTAGTTCCATAGATGTAATGTCTAAAATGTTTTACGGCCCAAACTATCGCTAATAATTCTTTTTCAGTTGTGTCGTAGTTTTATTCTGCGCGTGATAATACGCGACTCGCGTAGGCTATCGGGTTGTCTCTTTCTATTCGACCTTGCGATAATATGGCTCCGATTGCATGGTCGTGACCACGAATTCTTTTTCAAAATCCGGGTATGTTAACACCGGTGTGATGGTCAATTTTTCTTTTAATTTGTCAAATGCTATTTGTTGTTCTTTGTTCCATTCAAATTTTTCGCCTTTTTTAGTTAGTTTGGTTAAAGGTCATGAAATTTTTGAAAAGTTTTCAATGAATTTTCGATAATATCTAGCGAGCCCTATAAACGATTAAATGTCTTTAATTTTTGTGCGTCTCGGGAAGTTTGTTATAGCTTCTTTTTTTTTCGGATCCGGTAGAATTCCATTTTCCGAAATTATATGCCCTAGGTAGATTACTTCCTTCTTAAGGAACTCATGTTTATTTGGTTGAAGATTCAAATTACATTGCCGTATTCGCTATAATACACTAACAAGTTTTTTGTTATGGTCTTCTAGGCTATTCCCATATAGTGCACGCCTTTTGCGCTCTTCTCCCACCCGTGGTTCTAGGCACCGGCACCCCCAGCGGTACGCTTCATCGATAGCTCAGGTAACACCCCTTGGTGGAACCTTCATCGCAGCGGGGCCTAAGTGCACAGCGGCCTTAGCCTAACGGATCAGGGGGCGTGGACCCCCAGCGTTGCCATAGCGGATCACTGGCGCGCCCCCCGTTGCCGACTATCACCGGCCACCGTGCACCCGGATATCCCGTTCTCCGAATGAATCACTGAGAAGTGTGACTCCAGTGCCTTTAAGATTCGCGTAGTAATCTGATGCTTCACGACCGCGGTGTGAGTAAGACTGTCTCCTTCAAGGAAGAATATATCATTGTAATCTTCGAAAATGTCGCATATTATTTTTTGTTCTTCTTTATTTAGATGCTCTAGCCGTAATTGTTGGTTCAATACTTCTGTTCGTGCTAACGAGGTTTCATTGTTTTGTCCTGTGGTGAGTAAGTTTATCTCCGTCGTGTCGTATTCCGAAGTATCTTCTAATATTACATAAGGTGTAGTTATTTCGATAGTGTTATCGGTAGTATTAATTATTGTTGCAGGACACGTATAATTGATAGATTCCACTAGGCAATTTCCAATAAAAATTCTCTGCGAAATTTCTTCGGCTAGGATTATTCCCACTTGGTTTGAGTTTACTGCGGCACATATTATTATTTCGCTGCGCGCGGGGAGATTGTATGTTTGATATGGTATTAGCGATAGACTTCGTCAGGAAATAATCATCGTTTTTGCCTGATAATCGAATTTTGCACAGTGTTCGCGGAGGAAGTCTATTCCTAAGATCCCCTCATAATCGATGGGAAAATCGTCTTGTACCACGAAAAGTTCGAATTTTCGACACTGTTTTCCTAAGCTGAGTGTGGCGGTTTTTCCTATAGTATAGGCCTTATGTCCGGTGATACCCGTTAAGGTCAATTTTTCAGCAGTCATAGGGGTATCATCGTCTAATGTGCGTATTTTTACGAGGCTAATAGCGGATCTCGTGTCAACGAGAAATGGTATTTTCTTTTGTTTGGCCTCCTCTATGGGCAAAATTACTAGATTAAATCCGGTGCGACAATGCAAATTTCGCCTGATTTTATTTATGCGGTAGTCGCGCACGTGACCTTGTTTTTTTGTTTCTTTCCTCTTGGTCGTTGTTGATTCTGGCGCTCTCATTTCTGCGAGATGTCGATAGTTTATCTGTATTCAGCGCGGTAATAGTCACTGGGCGCGAGGGTTTCTCGTTTAGAGCTTACGAAAGAGCTTCAATTTGTTACATAGGTCCGCGCGGGGACTTCGTGAGTTCCTCTGATCTTTTCCTCTTCTACTGCTCTTGCTATTGCCTTGGTTAAAGTCGCGGGTGCGCGGGATCGGACTATTGTTTGCAGCCTGTCATTTAGTCCTAATTGATAGTTAATAAAGGCTAGCGATTTCAAAAAGAAATGGATACCAAGTTTCTGTGAGGAGGAATAGAAATCCCCCTCTGTGCCAGCTTCGAATAGATCCGTGGTTAATGTTTTCGAAGGTTCGTACATCTTCTCCAGGCTTCCCGGATAGGAATTTAAAAGAGGGCTTGTAAGGACCCTAGATAGCTTTTCCCCATTTCTGTCTAGGCGCCATTCAGGCAAACCCGAATAGGCTCTGTACAGAGATGTAACGCTTTTGTAAGTCAGGGCCCGATTTGTAAATCTGACGAGGCCCTATCTAGACATGTCTAAGTAGAAAAAAACATTCTCTTATGTATGATATGTACTACTTTTTTTCTAATAACTATTCGTAATGGTCGCAGCGCTTGCTGATTTTATTTGAAAATTTTAGATTACTTGATTCCAATGCTACATCACATTTAAAAATTCTCACCGACACTGGTGGAACTCGAACTTGGACCCTGCCTAAGGCATCTCTAGATTATGAATCTGTTGTTTTAGACACTATGCCACTTCTTCAATCAATATAAGCGTCTTACATTTTATTCATATATGTTGTGATTAACACAGTAATATATTATATAATATATTTTTTAATAATATAACTTAGTAAAATGATATAATTTTAATAAAAATTATATTTTTCGTACTTTTATTGTTAATTTAATCCTTAGCTAATAAGGTGAGGTCTACAAAATCCCGCACTTCCATTTCGTTATTTTTAAATTTTTATAGTAAAATTTTTTTATTGTTGATTGTTATTAAATAAATAAAGTCATAAAAGACTATGAACTTTGAGTAATTATAAAGGAGTACAATTAAAAGAAGGAGAAATCTACCTTACCATATAAGATTTCATTAAATTAATTAAATTTATATATAAATATATAAATCAACGTTTATTATAAGCGATTTCTGAAATATTTTAGTGAAAAAGATTTTGATAAAATGTTGCACAAATATTTCTAAATTATTTAAATGTTGTATTTCAATATAATTTCCAAGTTATCTTTCGGAAAGCTTGCGGTGTGGAACCCTACGACACGCCTTATTTGGAAGACTGTATTTTTGAGAACTAAAATTATAGATATTTTGGTTTTACTTCAAACTTATGTAAATTTTACTTCAGTCTAAGACTAAACTAAAATTTTGTAAGACTTTAAACTATTTCAAGAATTGAATAAACAAGAACTGACTGAATTATATAAGTACATGTCTTTGAATTATATAAATACATTGTGTTGATGTCTACAGACATCCATATCTGTGCCTATTTTGAGCTTATTTACAAATTTCCCTTTAGAAATCCTTTTGCTTGACCATATGTAAGCCTAATGATGGCAGAACTTATTAAGGGCATCCCCAACAGCACCTATCCAGAGTCTGTTAGGAAATTCTACTCAGAATTTGTCTTTGTTGATTCTTTCTAGGTGCAACAGTGGTAGGCCTAGTTAGGAGGATCCCCAATAGTGCCTACTCAGGGTCTGTTAAGGAAATTCTACTCAGAATTTGTCTTTGTACACTCTTTCTAGGCCCAACGATGCCAAGACTATGTTAGGGCATGCCTATCTAGGCCCTTTACGGACTTGGGGCATGCCCCGATAAAATCCTACTCAGGTTCTGATGCAAATTATTAAAATCTTGGAGTAGTCGAGTTACCGATTTTTTCTTCATGAAACATGTTTCTAATACGTCTTTTAAGACAGCAAAAGTAGGGATGTTTCGATTTTTAACCTCAGTTAAAGCAATGCCTTTCAGCTTAGTGCAAATTATTGCGCTGATTAACACGGATTCGTCAGCGGGATGGATCAGTTCGAATGTATACTCGCACGCCGTTAAAAATTCTACTAGTTTGTCGTCCTGCATGCCATTGAAATTAGGGATCTGATCTCCCGCTTTTCTGATGCGCCGAGATCGCTTCTCGTTAATCGGGGGTAACCCGTCTGTGAAATGATCATTGTGACCTAATCCTCGTCTGTCTGAAGGGAATCGTTCCGATTCTATGTTAGTGTTCCTCACATTTCGTGGGTTGTCTCTGTGAGTGTTAGTTAATCGAGCTGCATGCGTGTGTATAGTGTATCTCATAGTTCTTCTATGCGCGCTAATAACTGTTCGTTAACAGTGCTATAGGGGTCAACGTCATGACGAATTCTACTGGGTCCCGGTTGGGTTTCATCTACATCGCTCGACGGACCCGCCCGCAGTGGCGACCCGCGGGGGCGGCCCGCGGGGGCGAGAAATTTCTTGATTTATGTTGTTTTCCGTCGCGTGTGGGATTTCGTCGCGTTGCCCGGTCGCCATTGCGTCAATTGGGTCGAATACGCTACTATCGTAAGACATCAAAGAAAAGTCTCCTCTTTGCGAAACGTCGCTAATAGTACTGTGCGAGGGTAAGAATGCGCGGCGTCTTGTACGTCGGGTGTTGTCTGCAACTTGCACATCCGGTAGTATACTATGGTCTATTGAAAGAGAATTCACGTTCGGCGGTTACGCATGGTGAGATTCGTGTTCGATTTCGCTCGAATAGTCTAACACACGTCGCACGAGCTCTAATGTTTCATGCGCGTCGTCTATAGCACTAGCAACTATCTCGTTGGGATTCGATAGGCGCTCGATAGTTAATCTCGCTGGTGCGCTATGTAGCCACGTTCGATTCAATATAGATCGCTTGGGAGTACCGCTTTCGCTCGACATTCACATTTTTACGTGTACACTCGCATACGCTTAGTCGCTCGAGTTACAATGGGTCTTCGACTTACAGTAATGTTATCACGGCTCTTTTGTAGTTCACCATGTTTTGGTTGTGTCAGCAAGTCGTTGATCGTCACTGGGTCGATTGGCGTTGAGGTAAGTCGCGGTCGCCGCTGGTGCATTCGCCGTAGGCTCCGGTGTCGCTAACAATGAGTATCGTTGGCCGTAGCTCCAACGGTCGTCTTGATTACGGTACAACGTTGTCTTTCATCGATTACCGCTATCCTCTGCTGTCTCCATTTCGCCTTGTCCCAGTTGTCTTTGAGGGCTCGTAATAACTTTTGAACTCTCCCTCTCTCTTTTTTTTTTTTAGACTTGTCGTCAAATGTATTGACGGGGTAGTGTTGCTTCCTCTCGGTTGTGTAGCTTCTCGCCCGTCCTTGAGATAGCCGATAACGATTATCAGTGAACGTATTTTCGATGTTCACTAGCCAGTTCCGACGATATCTTTTTCGTCCTCTTCTTCTTTCGTTACTTATACCACCTTTTCCTAAGCCGTAATGCACTTTTGTTCACAGATAACACCTAGGGCCCGGCGGACACCTATCCCACCGCTGCCACTAAATTTGTCGTGCCCTTTTCTGTCGGATACGAAGGAAAGGATCTTAGGACTCGGTGCTGCGGGCGCGGCAGGATGTGTGGTGATGGGAGTGATTCAAAAAGATTGTAGTCAACTAATGTAGTAAACTAACTTTATTATAACGAGTATTAATTTATTTATTAAACTCCCGAAACATATATTCACACGCGACAGGTACGCACATCGCGAGCGAGAGACCGGAGGAAGAATTCTCTTAAGCGCGGTCTTCTCCGCTTTTTTTATAATAGTTGTTAGCCTTATCGGAGGGAGTGTCTTGACAACAAGGAAGTTGCCAAATTTGGTAATAGTCCGGTACGTTCCGGCTCAAAGCCCGAGGCACGGAATGTACAAGGTGGTGCTTAGCGTAGCACTTGCACATCCGCTGCCTCGTTGTAGCGCGGTCGAAACGGTTCTTCATGAAGCGTTTCAACAGCGCTAGAAATAATATTTACGTTTATAACAATCTGATTTTAGATTAGAGACCATAATCGATAAGTTGATCAGATACGACACAGACCACTCACGAGAGCTCACGCGGCTCACATCACAACTGCGCGTTAACGGTAACGGTCGTCTCACTGACGACCGGACTCCTTCCGTCCATGAACGATCGCACGACACGCCAATCTTGCAACAATCGCACTAATTCTCTGTTGACTATCTTTCACAAAAAATGGTAGAACGACAACATCTTTCATGAAACGACGAGCGGTAATCGGTACGAGAGACATTTTCTCTAATTAGCGCGAATCGGGATAGGTCACCTGCTCCGACACCTCGGTTCGGGTCCAGCCAGGCAATCGCTACGCAACGCGAAAGGGTGTCGAACTCGATTGGTTCGTACCCGCACCAAATTTTACCGGTTCTCTTGGGATCGCGGCCACCAAAATGTGAGCGATGCCTCGGTGTACAACCTCCGAGCGCGGCAGCTTGTCCCCATCCGTCATCAACGCTACTCTAATCACGAACTTATTCAACCGGCATTGCGACAAGACACGGACTGGCGCTCTTATATTACTGTATAAATACATAAATACTGTATTTAATTTTCTCTAAAACTAGTTTCATATTACTGTAATCTTCTTTCAATTCTGTTGAATGTGCGACTGGTATAGGAGCGAAAAAGTTGATATTATTGAGCAAAATTGCTTTAAAGAAAATTAAATATTTAGAACATAAGTGGTAAATCTGTGGGGATCTTAAAATTTTGAACATGATAATAGGCCAACAATCAAATTTACGAATTTTCCTTGCTTCTTATGTTTATGGTGTAGTGGAGACCGTGACAATCACTATAAACAGAAAATATGGCCAAAGAGAACTTCGTTTGAACCAGGTTCAAACAACATCATTGCTAATCTTTTGATTGATCCAAAAAAAGTATTGCTCCCATCTTTTCATATAAAACTTGATCTAATAAAGCAGTTCGTCAAGACTCTCAAAGCAGCAGGAAAATGTTTCGAGTATTTAGGAAAACAATTCCCAAGGATATCTGATGCAAAACTGAAAGAAGGCATTTTCGATGGACCATAAATTCGAAAAATGTGGAAGGATGAGAATTTCATCAAGTCTGTCACGGTTCCGGTTTCGCTCGGAGCGGTTGGATGATCTTGATGTCGTTGGGCGAGCGATCGTGACACGCGAGGAGACGGTGGACGTGCTCGCCGGTGTCCAGAGTCGGTGTCGCGAGTGTGAGCTGGAGTGTTAGTATGCGCGGGGTGTGGGTGCGTGAGTAACTGCGTTGATGTGTGGATTTCGAGATAATTTATTCAGCTAAACTTGCGATGGAGTTACCTATTCTTACAACTATCTTATGGCCAACGCGGCCTAACCTATACTTACAACTATCTTATGGCCAACGCGGCCTAACCTATACTTACAACTAATCTATAACTACCTTATGCCTAACGCGGGTTTACAATTAATTTACAACTAACTTATAACTAACGCGGGCGTTTCACGGGCCTGTTCTATCGCGTGTGGTTTACCCCTTGCTCCACTTCTAGCCGCGGTGCGCGGAGCGCCTGTCGCAGTTTACCCGACGGACGTGGATCGGGCTTGTGTCGGCGAAGCGGTTGTACTCGGTGCGGTTGGGCTGGCGGCGTGCCTTGAGGTTGGCAGGTGAGGAGACGTACGTGAGGGACCAGCCACCGGGGAGCCCAGAGTTCTGGACAGAGACGGTGAGCGCGCCACCTCTGTATCCCTTGGTCGCTGGAAAACCTCTTTTCTCTTTCTACGGGCCTTGAGGGCAGGTGAGCACACCTTTCCTCGCGGTCGGGTCTCCAATCGGCAGGGAGGTCAGGAGCGCATGACCGAGGCGGTGAGCGCGCCACCTCTGGTTCCCGTGCCTCTTGGGGAGCGGATGAGGCGGACGACCGTACTCGGGGAGGATGAGCGCACCTTCCCGTTGCGGCGGTTATCAGGATGCTGGTGGTAGTCAGCGAAGAAGCGGCGAACGTACCAAGGCGAGTACGGACGCCACGGGACTGCTCCCGTATCGTTATCGCGCCTTGCTTATATACCGGCCTGCTCGTAATTTCGGCACGTACGCCGTTCCCCCACGCGCGGGCATCCGCGGCGGTGCCGCGAGCCGGCGGCGGTTTTGGTTTTATTTGTTTGGCGCTTTGCGCCTATTACACGACCCGACGGATGTTCGGTCGGGTCGTGGTGACGAGGAGGAACGTCTCGTCACAAGTCAATGAATCAGAAGAAGAAGGCTGCGTGGATTAGTTTTAAGAAAGTTGTAGAGAACTTTCTGAGCAATCATAAAAGTGATGACTACAAACAAATAGTATGGATATGGCGAAAAACTTTGGAAAATTAGGGTGTTTGATGAATTTCAAGCTGTATTTTTTGAATTCTCATCTCGATTATTTCCCAATGAATTTAGAAGACTATAGTGAGGAACAAGAAGAATGATTTCACCAAGATCTAGAAGTAATGTAGCGTCGCTATCAAGGGAGATGGGGTATAAACATGATGGCTGACTATTGTTGGACTTTGAAAAGAGAAAATGTACGAAAAGGCTTCTTCCTAGAAACGTAAAAGAAAGCCATTCCATAGATCTTTTGAAGGTAAAAGAGTTAGATACCATAGGAAAAAGTGAACAGAGAATTGCGATAATATTTGGAGTTGAAGAGGAATTCTAACCTGTTAAGGTTAATCGAACTTCAAAATTCAAATTCAATATCCCCAAAAACATATAAGTAGCCTATTGCCCAGATTTCAGTCGCCAATGTTCATTTTTCAGTTTCAAAGACGCTATTTCAGCGATTTTGAGGTATTTTTTGAGGTTAGGGATGAATGGTGAAGTGATAGAGTTTAACGGACAACATATTCAGATCCAGCGACCTCGAAAACATATAGGTATGCTTGTCAGGTCTCATTTCTCAACTTAAAAAGGGCCGTTTTAGCGATTTTGAGGTATTTTTTGAGGTTAGGGACAAATGATGACGTGATGGAGTTTAACGGACAACGGATTCGGATTCAGCGACCCCGAAAACATATAGATATGGTGGTATAGTCTAGCGAACAGCACCTTTTTTTCTTTTTGTGTGCCTGTATTATCGATTGCTCCGCTACTGGCCTGGAGTCCTCCGGTTAGTTCTTGTCTGCTTAACAGCCGCTCCTTTGGCGCTCACTCTCTCTCGCTCTCGTCCATTCGCTCGTTGGTCAGTTTCACCTGATGGGATAGTGTTCAGAACACACGACTTCTACGATACGGTAATACGGGAAGGAGTGCCTTGCCGGAGCTCAAATACCTCTAAATAAGGCTGCGCTCCCCTGCACCCCCCCCCCCCCCCCCCCCCCCCCCCC
>NW_022639694.1:409298-426038 GCF_010583005.1 Odontomachus brunneus
CCCCCCCCCCCCCCGCCCCTGACATCTCTAAAATGATCCTTTTGTTTTGGAATACCGCCGATCTTTCCGTTTGTTATTGATATGGGCGTTTCTTCTGAGGCCAATTGTTTTTCCTTACATAAACATAAATATTCGCACAAATTTCTCGCGGCTTAGCCTGAGAAATCACTAAGAAATCAATCTAATTTCTCATTTCGACAGTCTGATCCTCTGATGATGTGCAGCTGCACCGCTCCCACGTTACAATACATCTAGGGAAATCGAAAAAATCAAGATGTCTCAAAAATATTTTTATTCGACAATTATAATATTTTAACTATATTCTCTGGAAATTTTATTGAAAATTTCCCAAAATTGACGAAGTTACCTGTGAAAGTCAATCGGTCTAGTAACCCCTTGCACGCATATACAGGGCGTCCCATTTTAAGAATGCACCCCAAATAACTTTCTTATTTTTTATTTTAGGGAAAAATGTTTCAAATAAAAAGTATGGTTTTGAGGGGGTCATAAGGTGGTATCATTGGTTTGACCTTGGATAGTCATTTGAAAATTACATGAAGGTCATCTTCAATTTTTTAAATGGAACATACTATTTTTTATTACATATTCTTGTAGCTTATCTCGAGAGCTTTCCAAAACACTATAATAAAATATTTTTCTATTACGTACTTTTCGAGTTATAAAGTTCTAAATTTGCAGTATTTTGATAAAAATACAAATTCGCTTTCCTGTAGTGTTATTTTACATGATCCAGCCAGTCATGGCAAGATAATCTGAACATGATCCAGCCATTCAAGGCAAGATAATCTGGGCATGATCCAGCCATTCAAGGCAAGATTCGGATATGACCCAGCCAGTCAAAGCAAGATTTGGATATGATTCAGCCAATCAAGGCAAAATTCGGACATAATCCAACCAGTCAAGGCAAGATATGAGCATGATCTTGCTCTGACTAACTTTCGAATCGAAAGAATTCACAATTGCACTTTCACGATTGTTACAGCTTATTGATTGTCAGTCAGTGCAGGCAGACACATATGTATTACAATCATTAACTTTTTCTTGGTAAAGCCAGCGGCACATGATGCTTGTTTTCGCGCTGGATTGCTTGCTGGATGGAAATATTGAGTGAGTCCCAGATGCGCACATTGACAAACGGACACATCCAATCATATGTCGTTGTTTAAAGTCTCTAGAATATCTCTAATCATACGGCGTTGTGGTTGGCTGTGTCCGTTTGTCAATGTGCGCTCCCGAAATATTCTATTCTGATTGGTCCGTCTTCAGAAATGCACCAATCAGAACAGAGTATTTCCATCCAGCAAGCAATCCAGCATGAAAACAAGCATCGTATGCCGCTGGCTTAAGACAGAAACTTTCGAGATTTTTTCTAAGCCTTTTTTTCTTTAAAAAATTATGGTTGCTTATCCACCAAATGAAATTGTGGACATGATCCGCATTTTGGGTGAGGCCAGGAATAATCACTCGGCAGCAGAAAGGCTTCATGCTGAAAATTTTCCAGACAGACGCCATCCTAATAGGAAAGTAATAAAAAAACTTTGCGACAGAGCTGAGCAAGAAGAAACCGGCGAAAAATGGGCCCTGATGAGGTAACATCATTGACTTTTATAGGTGCCGTTGTTTTAAATTCTCAAATATCTACGAGATAAATTGAGAGACAATACGGTATACCTAAATCAACAGCCAATTATGTGCTCAAAGTCAACAAGTTTCACCCATACCACATTCATCTAACTTAGCAATTGGAAAAGAGCGACTTTCAACGCCGAGTCCGTTTCTGTAACTGGGCTCGAGATTAAATCCAACAAAATCCCCGGTTCGTTGCTCATATGCTTTTTTCTGGTGAAGTCACGTTTTGTAACAGAGAAGGCGTTAATAGACATAACTGCCATTATTATTCAGATGTTAATCCATATTGGCAGAGAAGCTAAGAGTTCCAAAGGCAGTGGTCTATTAATGTTTGGGCAGGCATTCTGGGAGATGTTATTGTTGGTCCATATTCTTTTTAAGAAAAAACCTCAATGCGGCAAACTATCAAACATTTCTTCAACATGACCTGCCCAACTTCTTAAGACATATCGACAACGACGTACTCAGACAAATGTGGTTTTAACAAGATGGAGCACCAGTTCATAGATCTCGAGCCATTACACAATATTTAAACGTAAGATTCCCGAATAGATGGATTTGGCTGGGTAGCCAAATTCAAGAATGGCCCCCAAGATCACCCGACTTGACACCCCTAGACTTTTATTTCTGGGGCTACATTAAAGATAAAGATAAGATAAAGTGTATTCGAAAAAGCCAACAACCATTGAAAGTATGAAAAACCGGATCAAAAAAGCTTGCAGAAATATTAATGCAGGTGTTCTTCAAAAAGTTAGGCACGATTTTCAGCATAGACTAGTGTTATGTATACAAGTAAATGACCAAGTTTTCGAACACCTAAAGTAATTGTACAAAAACTCATCTTGCCTTGACTGGTTGGATCATGCCCAAATCTTGCCTTGACTGGCTGGATCAGAGTGGGTTTCGATTGACCACGGTACGATTGGGCTTAGATTGTAATGATTGGTTCGACCTAGTAATTCACTAGATAATTCTTTTCATCGATTAGTTATGTCCAATCGTACCGTGGTCAATCGGAACGCTCTCGCTGGATCATGTCCAAATTTTACCTTGATTGGCTGGATCATGTCCAAATCTTTCCTTGACTGGCTGGATCATGTCCAAATCTTATCTTGACTGGCTGAATTATGCTCATATCTTGCCTTTACTGGCTGGATCATGTCCAAATTTGGCCTTGACTGGCTAGATTATATCCGAATCTTGCCTTGACTGGCTAGGTCATATCCGAATCTTACCTTGAATGGCTGGATCATGCTCAGATTATGTTGCCTTGACTGGCTGGATCATGTAAGATAACACTACAGGAAAGCGAATTTGTATTTTTATCAAAATACTGCAAATTTAGAACTTTATAACTCGAAAAGTACGTAATAGAAAAATATTTTATTATAGTGTTTTGGAAAGCTCTCGAGATAAGCTACAAGAATATGTAATAAAAAATAGTATGTTCCATTTAAAAAATTGAAGATGATCTTCGCGTATTTTTCAAATGACTATCCAAGGTCAAACCAATGATACCATCTTGTGATCCCCTCAAAACCATACCTTTTATCTAAAACATTTTTCTCTAAAATAAAAAATAAGGAAGTTATTTGGGGTGCACTCTTAAAATGGGACACCCTGTATATTACGGTCATTTTGCATAACAATAGATATTCTTTGATCATAGAAACTTCCATGTCCTTTGTCGGTATAATGATCCTTTTAGTGGGAAAATAGTTCATGTTAAAGCTAGTAATATTCTATTATTTTTGAGTTGATCAGTTTGGTTAGTTCTTTTGTAGTAAAACTGTGTCGTTGAAATTTTGAAGACAAAATGAAATGGACAAGATTTACTACGTTCTAGTATATATAGGAAGGACAGACAAAAAAGAAGATCCCTCTGAAGAACAGATATCAAGCAGAGCAAGAAAAATTAGTACTTCGACAAATGAAAAAATGAAGCAGAGCAAGAAAAAATGAGTACTTCGAATACTTCGACAAAAAAGTTGAAATCAGAGGACGATATATTTGTACTCGAAGAAAAAACTATAGGCTATAGAAATCTTATAATTTTATGACTGTTTTTGCAGCCATTTCGCAAAGCATTAAATATAAAACTTGTAATGGTAATATAAAATTTAAATACGAAAGTATTGGCGGATTTTATTTCAAAATAATCGTATGTTCAACATACAATCAACATATTGTTTTGATTACATCTTGCCCATATATTGGAAATGGTTACGAAATAAATACGTTTTCTCTACGTATTATGACTCTCAAAAATTTATCTAAATGGTGTGAAAAACTAAGATAATGAATTTGCCTTCCCCAGTTGAACAAAGCACATACGATAATTAACAATATATAACTTCTTCCGCGATGTGTGATTTATTATTTAGAAATATTGTCAAAGAAAAACAAGAATTAACATTGGAGAATAATTAGAACGATTGTAATAAGTTGACAGTTTCTGGAGACGGGACGTAGAAGAAATGTAGATTTACATCGTTATTTGGTATTTCACCTCTTAACGAATAATTCAGCAGAAAAGTTATCGATATTCAAGTAAAATCGAGTTATTGTAAATCTTATGAATATTGGTCATTAAGAACAAATATAAAAAAATAGCCGAATATAAAGTGTATGAACAGAATATGAAGAGTAGAAAATACAGCATGTGCAAATCTGCTTGATAAATTACGACAGATTTTCGAGAGAAATGGAAATAGATGCAATACAAGTACAGGAACACCGAATTAAGGAGGACCATGATTTTGATTGGGAACATGTCAAAGTTCTGCATGAGGAACGTTTTTATTTGAAACACCTGATTGCTGAGATGATTTACATCAAATTCCAAATACATGGATTAAATTCACAAAAGGACACAGATTATTTGGGAGATAGCTACTGCGCCCTGTTATGATAAATTCTCTGTTTGTTTTCCTTCTCTTCCACGAGTCGCCGTTAAATATCTGATGCTAATGTATATAAATTTGTTATTATTCGTGTTACTTTGACTTGGTGATATTATCGTTGACAGGATTGTTTCACATTTCTAGTTAAGCCTACAATTATCTAAGGTAATTTATATGATCTGTTTTAAAATATTTATTTTTATTTATTAAAATCTTATTTGTTAAAATCTTACATATTTTTGCTTTTTGTTTTTTTATATTTTGTTAGAGTTATGATGGATACATCATAATTTTTTGATCAAACTAACTACTGTAAAATTACTGTTCTTTTAACGCTTTTGTCAATTGTAATATCAAGAAAAACATTGATGTCTGTTTGTTTCACCCAAGTCATGATACCATTGCTTTGTTATTCGTTCGTTCTGTACAAGCCTTGAGTATTTTATTTTTATGTAATTATCACTGAAGAGAGTTCACGATTGAGCCGAAACGTTTGATTATTACATTTTATGTTCAATAAAAAATTTCTCTATTTCCTAACATAAGGAAGGTTTCCTTTACCTATATGGTACAATAGCACTATTACATCTGTGCTTGAACTCAAATTAGCTCTTTTTTCCTATTATTAAAGAACTGGTCGATTTAAAATCGTATGAAGTTGAAAAAAAAAATATATATACAGTATTTCACTTTAAGTGATATGGTCGATTATCTTGCAAATCGATGACTTTATTGAAAAATTTTCCGAACGAAAGTTGCATGGCTTGAAGGAGGACACATGATGTGGACTTGACCTTGCCAAAATCAGGTCAAGGTCATTCATGTTTTTTTAAACGGAAACGGAAAATTAAGGCAAGACCGTTCACTGATCCGGCCAACTAAGGCAAGACCAATCACTAATCCGGCCAACTAAAGCAAGACCGATCACTGATCCGGCCAACTAAGGCAAGACCGTTCACTGATCCGGCCAATTAAAGCAAAATCAAATCGAATATGTCTTTAGCCGTTGATAAGATGTTCAAATGAAGCTTCATTTTCTTGCAGACAGCCTCAACTGTTTCTCAAAATTTTCTACTGTTGGAATTAAAATATTTTGAGGAATGCTACGACAAACATTAGTTATTAGATTTTTCATGTCTTCTGCAGATGTTGGCGGAGTTTTTTAAACAATATTTTTTATGTAGCCCCACAAAAAAAATCATACGAAGTTAAATCAAGAGACCGTAGTGGCCATCGAATATATCCATACTTCCCTATCCATCTTTCATGAAAGTTGTTATTGAGGTATTCCATCACAATACGATGAGAATGGGGTGGCGCACCATCTTGCTGCCACCACATTTTTTGTCGAGTAGCAAAATCAACCTCTTCTAAAAGGCAATTAATTCTGCAAAAAAGAAAGATAAGTTTCCCCATTTAAGCGGTCATCAAAAAAGTATGGACCAATCAAATATCCATTTACAATTCCGCACCAAGTGTTTAAACTCCAACGATGTTGATTATCAACACGTTGAGTCCAGTGAGGATTGTATGTGGACCAATAAATACAGTTATGCCTATTGAGTTGTTATGAAATGAGGCTTCGTCACTGAAGAGAACATGAGAGAACTGAGAGAATTGGAAAAAAGTTTGATCTTCTGTTATCATTCGTAATGCCAAAATTTAACGACAAAATTGTCTTCTTAGTCTCATATAATTTTCACTTACATCTTAGATTAAAGTGATATGGTAGGGATGGAATTTATGTCTTTGTAAAATCCTCCACACAGTGACATAAGGAATTCCTAAATTACGTTTCAATTCTCTAGTCAAAATATGAGGATTCAAGTTTATCATTGCTAGCATTGCTAATACAATGATCATTAGCGCTATCTTCAGCATTTATTTGCTTGCGGTTTCTCTTACGAATTCTTCTACGTTCTTGTAATAAAATTCTTCTTATCTGTATTGCATTTGGATGCCGTCTAAACGAATATCTATT
The DNA here is from genome assembly GCF_010583005.1 of Odontomachus brunneus. NCBI lineage: Eukaryota > Metazoa > Arthropoda > Insecta > Hymenoptera > Formicidae > Odontomachus > Odontomachus brunneus. The sequence continues at coordinate 415,833 of NW_022639694.1, forward strand.
ACGATATAATCTTTCTGCTCTACAATAATTTCGTCCAACTTCACCAAGAACAAGAATAATATCAACGATTTCATTTGAACTATAAGCGGCCATTTTGAAAAAGCTTTGAAAAAGCCCACTTAAATAAAAAAATAAAAAAAAAAACCTATAAAAAAAGAGAAAAGTTGAATCGTTCAATTGGGAAGGTTGGACTCAATTCCGTGCGCGTGAACGTATGTCAAGCAATGCGGATAGATCGCGGAGACGCACGCGCGTATATGGATAACGCCGGCAGCAATGTAGCTTTCAAGCTCCATAACTCGGAAAGCACTCAATGAAACGTAACTTTATTATAGTGTTTTGGAAAGCTTGTGATAAGCTACAAGAATATGTAATAAAAATAGGGGTTTCTGTTTAAAAAAACATTAATGACTTTGACCTAATTTTGACAAGGTCACTCAAGGTCAAGTCCAAATTTTCATCATGTGTCCCCCTTCAAGCCATGCAACTTTTGTTTAGAAAATTTTTCAATAAAATCATCGATTCGCGAAATAATCGACCATGTCACTTAAAGTGAAATACCTTGTGTACACACGCACACACACTCACACACACGCACGCACATGCACACGCACGCACATGCACACGCACGCACACGCACGCACGCACACACACACACGCGCACGCACGCACGCACGCACACACACACGCACACGCACGCACACGCACACACACAGTGTTTCAGACCACCCGTACCACCTATTTAAAATAAAGAGATCAACATTTTATTAAAAATTCAAAACATTTTTTCACTAAGTCGAGCACGCTCTATTAAATGGTGTTATATTCAACTTCCAGTATTGACCGGAAGTGGGTTGTTTAGACTGGAAGTTTAGTTTTTTTAGTGGAATACTTATTTTTTTTTGCAGATTCAGATTCTACGGTGAAAAATACGAAACTTATGTTTGAAACATTTTTTTCCGAAAATGTGTCCACCGACCTTAAAATAACATTGAAAGTTTATCAGCTACCAGACCTCTTAAGAACTTCCTAGCTGCAGTGCAATTTTAGAAACAAACTTAACATGTAAAAGAATTGATACTTGCTTTTTACATAATGGAGCTCACATTGAACATTTAACCTAGACAAGATTTACTAATTGAATAAAAATTATGTACATGTTAAGTTTGTTACTAAATAAATGTTAAGTTTGTTACTAAATTCCGACTATAACGAAAAGTTAAATGATAAAATTATGTTTTATTGAAAAGTTCATTTTATTGTCCCGATTCCAATCTTAGTCAGTCTTAGTTTTTTAAAAATTTTTGAGTGTAATTGAAGTACACGAAGAATTGAAAGTAAGATACTTAAGTAGAAGTACTTATTTCAGTACTTGGAATATGTTAAAAAGTCAAGTCATACGAAGGCAACTATCGCACTGCGGCTAAGAAGTTCTTAAGAGGTCTGATAGCTGATAAACTTTCAATGTCATTTCAAGGTCGGTAGACACATTGTCGGAAAAAATGTTTCAAACATAAGTTTCACCGTATTTTTCACCGTAGAATCTGAATCTGCAAAAAAAATAGGATATTCCATTTAAAAAACTAAACTTCCGGTCTAAACAACTCACTTCCGGTCAACACTGGAAATTGAATATAGCCATTTAATAGAGCGTGCTCGACTTAGTGAAAAAATGTTTTGAATTTTTAATAAAATGTTGATCCCTTTATTTTAAATAGGTGGTACGGGTGGTCTGAAATACCTGTATACAGAGTGTCCCAGAATACACAATCTACGAAGCTCTCGTGGCAACGTGGATCGAGGTAAACATAAAAATCCTATATCGTTTTGCGATATTCATAATAATAATTGAGAAATTATTAGAAATTAATTGCGAAAGATAACGGAAAAACGCGCGCTGAATGATCAGAGGAGGAGCGCTCGAGTCGCAGCGCGAACCCAGTAATATAGCGCGCGGCGATTAGAAGAACAACATATCACTGCCTGCTTATATCTATGCAATGGTGCGTTGTTCTTCCAATTGCCATGCGCCGACATCCGCGCATTATATTATTGGGTTGCGCTGGCTCGAGTGCTTCGTCGTTTATTATTCAGCATGCTTTTCCTTAATCTTTCGCAATTAATTTCTCAGTTATTATTACGAATATCGCAAAATAGTACAGAATTTTTATGTTCACCTTGACCCGCACTAGATTCTCATGAGAGCTTTGTAGATTATTCTGGGACATCCTGTATACATACATAGGGGCTGTGTTCGGGAAAATGCTATTTAGCACTATGGCCGGTATTCATAGTTGAATCTTATTTCAAGACCGTCTTAAATAATGCTTAAGATGCGAATACGGCTCTATGATTGGTTCATGACATCTTAAGAAAGTACTCAAGATGATTTTAAATATAAGATCGGACTATGAATACCGGCCTATGAGCATCCTTTCAAGAACAAACAAGGACAAAGCACACTCATAACGCTAAATAGCGTCTCCCCAAATGCCAGAGTGTCTCAGATTCTTCTCTGCATATTTTACGGGAATATAGAACGGATAGAGGTGAACATAAGTCTTATATCGTTTTGCGATATTCGCAATAATAACCGAGAAATTAATTGCGAAAGATTAAGGAAAAGCGTGCGCTGAAAGGTAAAAGACAGAATCAGCGCGGCCCGGTAATATAGCGTGTAGATATCGGCGCGTGGTGATTGGAAAACAAACCACCGCTACCTGTGCTTATATCGCTGCGCTCCTATATCTCGCCGTACCATGCCGAGGCGACACATATTTCTCATTGCTAAGAGGCTGGCTTGTCCCTAGCGAAAATGAGACGCTTCACGAAGTGTTAAAGAAGCGTAAACGAATAGAATTTACACCTCTGAGACACTTCATTCACTCTCCATTAACACTTCACGTTACTAAACCTTCAAACACATTTCTTGAAGGCCCCATGAAGCGTATGTGGAACATTTCTATTACACTTCTTTTACCTTTCAATAATTTATACTTAGAAAACGCTTTATCTACACTTCCAAAACGCTACACAAAGTGTGTGCAAAGCGTTGCAATACGCTTCGTTTACATTTCTATAAATTATATTTAGAAACTCTTCTTCTATACTTCCAAAACGCTTCGCAAAGTTTTCACAAAACGTTGCGATACGTTTTGTTTACATTTCTATAAATAACATTTAGAAACTCTTGAACTACACTTCCAAAACGCTCGGCAAAGTGTGTACGAAACGTTACATTACGCTTTGCTTACATTTCTATAAATTACATTTAGGAACTCTTCTTCTACACTTCCAAAACGCTCCGTAAAGTGTGCAGAAAGCGTTGCGATACGTTTCGTTTACGCTTCAGTAAAGCTAGCGGCACACGATGCTTGTTTTCGTGCTGGATTGCTTGCTGGATTGTGTGATTGCTACCGTGCGGGCAGCTGTGCTGGCAGTGTTGCTGGCTATGTTGCTGGTTTGGCTTCACACGGTGTGAGCTTCCATGCTGGTTGTGCTGTACTGGACAAGTCTGTTTGAAAGGCATAAACATGGAACAGGTCATTGCTTCTATACATTAAAAAAAAAAATTGCAATTATATTATGCTTAATTATTAAAGCATTACAGCAACGACAACGGAATTAATGTTACCGACGTTTGTGGAGTCGACAATGGTTGCAACGACGCGATATTTACGGTAGTGTACTTACAATGTTATTTGCAGAATTCAGGTGAGTATGAAACTATCAAGGTACAGTTTTTGTTAAATTTGTTTTAATTAAATTTTTGCTGCCTTATGTATTTTATTTGTATTCCATGCTTATAGACCTGAAGATCCTAGATCTTTCAAAAATTATACTCGACTGGAAGAAGAGGTTATGGAGGAGCTATTATTACTCATTACTCCATATATTGAAAAAAAAGATACAGTAATGAGAGAAGCTATTCGTCCTCGAATGAAACTGAGTGCAACTCTTCGATTTCTGGCAACTGGTAACGCGTTTCAAGATCTTGCGTTCTCTACAAGAATTGCTCCAAACACTCCATCAAAAATCATACCGGAAACATTGCAAGCTATTGTCACAGTGCTTGAAGACAAAATGATGTCATTTCCAAGTAAGACTGAAGATTGGAAAATTGTAGCTGAAAAATTTCAAATTTTGTGGCAATTCCATTGCATTGGCGCTTTAGACGGAAAACATATCGTCTTTCGTCTTCCACGCAGTGATGGATCAAAATATCGTAATTATAAAGGAACAAATAGTATTATCCTTTTGGCCTTAGTAGATGCAGAATATAAATTTATCTTTGTGGACATTGGCAAGAATGGTCGCTCTCATGACTCTACAGTGTTTCGTGAAAGTCCATTAGGAATAAAACTGAAAACAAATACTCTCAATTTACCACAACCGAGTACTCTGCCTGGTTTTGATGTTAACCTGCCATATATAATTGTAGGCGATGATGCTTTCGCATTACATACTAATTTAATGAAACCATATTCACAATGTGGCTTGACGCAAGAAAAAAGAATATATAATTACAGATTGAGCAGAGCACGAAGAACGTCTGAAAACGCATTTGGTATTCTTGCAAATAGATTTAGAGTTCTGTTAAATCCTATACCACTTGCTGTAGAAAAAATATAACTTATAACATATGTATGTGTCCTTCTGCATAATTATCTTTTAAGTAAAAAGGAACTTAATTATATTCCTGCTAAATATATTGGGAATTCGGTCCGTTTTTTTTTGTGGTCAAAAATGCATTTATTTCAGAACAAAATGAATGAACAGATTAATCAAAGTATTGTCCATCGCTGGCTACTACTTTTCCCCACCTCTCAGGCAATTTTCGAATTCCATCTCGAAAAAATGTCTCGTCTTTTGAGGTGATCCAAGTTAGGAGCAAATTTTCGATTTCTGCGAAAGAAGTGAACCGATGACCTGCCAAATCGTGCTGCATCCGTCGGAACAACCAGTAATCAGAAGGAGCAATGTCCGGCGAATACGGCGGGTGCGGTAAAATATCCCACTTGAGTGTTTCCAAATAATTTTTTACGACTTTTGCGACATGAGGCCGAGCGTTATCATGCAGAAGAATAACTTTGTCATGTTTTTGCTCGTATTCCGGCCGTTTTTCTCGTAATGCATGGCTTAAACGAATCAATTGTAGCCTATACAAATTCTTGACTCGGATCTTCATCGAGTAATGCCTCCAATTCTTTGTCTTCGAATTTTTTTAGCTGTCCAGAGCGAGGCTTGTCTTCAACGCTGAAATCACCATTCTTAAAACGTCTAAACCATTTCCTACATGATTTATCAGTTGGAGCATTGTCACCATAAACTTCTACGAGCATTCGATGCGCTTCAGCTGCACTTTTCTTCCAATTAAAGCAGAAAACTAAAACCTCCCGCAAATGCTGCTTAGTTAACACAAAATTTGACATATTTAACACAGTAAAAAACAGGGGTTTTGTATAAAACTCAAAGCGATATAAACTGAATATTATTGACAGATGTCTAGTCTCTCTGAAATCACCGAAATCAGCTGTCACTATAAAACATTCATAACAGCCAGAGCCATCGTTTGAAAACGGACCGAACTAATTTGTATTCCCAATAGAACAGAAAATTCAGAAACACTAGAGTTACGTAGTGTAGGCCAACAAGGTGGAAACCGGTCTTCTACTGTAGCTGGAGAAGTAAGAGATATATTTGCCAAATATTTTAATACAATTGGTGCTGTTCCATAGCAATATACTGCTGTAGAGAAAGGAAACTATTAATTATATGTAAATACACATGTTATAAAAAATGTAGAACTATATTTCTTAATTTCTTAACAGTTTTATGATATTATACAATGCAAGAAAAATAATATATGTTTTATTAATAATGTATTAAGAGTATTATATAATGTGTTAATATAATATTACTGTTATAATATATATATATATATATATATATATATATATATATATATATATTTTTTTTTTTAATAAATATTAGTTAAACAAGACATTGAGCCAAATTTACCACCAGCTAACTTAATTGACTGATTAAATATCAATTATAATTAGTCAATATTACTTAATAATAACAAATACAATCAGTCAATTCTAATAAATAATTGACAAATTAAGTTAACTACAGATTATCAAACTGTCTCATTGTCTAAGATAAATTCGGAAATATACTGTCAAATTATTGTACTAAAAATACTTCAAAATTTTAATAAAATATAATTTATTATATAGCAGTCATAAAAATTATTGGAACTCTGCCAAATAAAATGTTGCGATCTTTAATACTGTAGGACTAACATATTTTTTACATTTTTGAAATAATTGTTTTAAGAAAGAAAAATAAAAATGAGTGATGAGATAATCTATTTCTCCTCAAAGAAATCTTTTATGTATTATTTATATTTTCCAGATCTGTTGTGCTAGCATTTATAACTGTTTGAATCAATACATGCATTACATCTAATTTTAATACTTTATTCTTTATATTTTTTAATAATGATCCAACAAATGCCATACAAGCATCTACAGGATCTGATGTATCACATGAAAGGTTATTTACAGCTATATCTGGTGGTTTTACAACTATGGGTTGCTGTAGTGTATCAGCTGTTATTTTTATATCATCAGAATAAGTATCGTTGTTACATTTACTTGATTTACGTTTCTTCGCAGTTTTAGTTAACGACTGTGAAGAACATACGTTACTGCAAACTCCTGAAGATACGATAGAATTTGCTGGACTAATAACTTGAGGTAGGCGAGGAATGTTATTTGAGCAAGGTGTTCTATCGGGAGTCACAGGAAATGTGGCAGCTTCATGTATAGTATTTGACGACTGGACATTCATTAACGCATCTACAGTTTGTGATGATTCAGTGAACTGTGAGATTGAATCAGTTGTAGAATTATTAGATGTGTTGTTCATATATTCATCTAACCATTCTTCATTCAAATATTCCTCACCAACATGTATTTCAGGAGATTGAGTTTCTGACGATACGTTAACCTGCAGTAAAAATATACATAAACAGTATAAAACATAAATAATTTACTCGACACTAAAAAAGAATACAACTCAGTTTCAATAATTTAAGTTATAACAAGGAGCTATAGTTATTGGTATTTCTTAATATAAAGAATCATTGTATTTTACCTCTGTTGCAATGAAAGACTTTTTTGCACATGTTTTCTCTAGAGAATTCCTGCTTCTTCGAGATGTGAAATAACTTCCCAGATAGCACAGAAGTTTCAAAAAGCTTTCAGAAAGATCTCAGAAAGATGCAATGTTTCAGAAACATTTCTGAAAGCTTTTTGAAACTTCTGTGCTATCTGGGTTCTAAGTATTTCATGTCATTAAAGTATCAAAGACTCGGTACGTATATCTGTAAATATTTTAAAACACAAACTTTAACGAAACTAACAGTAACACGACATTAGAAACTATTAAGGTTAAATAAGAAGTTAGATTTTCATACATACGTCGTCAGTACCAGTTCCTGATTTTATCGATGCTTTTACTTTAGTGTTTTCAATATTAAATTGGTTTCGCAAATTGTGAAACTTTATTGAGCACTCGTTTTCTGTAGTTCCAGGTCTCAACAACGAAACTGCAGCGCATACTTTCTGCAACGCCTTATTTCGAAGATGTTTATTATGATAATTAGGTGTGTTTATAGCGTATAAACATGGTTCCTCTTTGTAGGCCTCTATGAGACTACAAATAGCTTCATTCGTCCATTTTTCTTTTTGTCACTTACTTTACATGTTGTAGACGTCATGATTCTTTTTTACTCAACTTCTCAAATGATACTTTTAAAATAAATAGGAAACTTTAGTCGTCATTTAAAACAACATCCTGATTGGTTCTGACAATGAGCCAGCATAGAATCACGCAACAAAAATAGCACCGGTTCTATCACGAAAATCCAGCAGGGCAGCCAGCAGCGTAGCCAGCAAGCGAGCCATTTCCAGCTACCAATAAGGGAGCCAGCACGGCAGCACGCAATTCAGCAGGCAACAAGCAATCCAGCAGGAAAACAAGCACCGTGTGCCGCTAGCTTAACTTGCATTTAACAACTCTTCATTTACACTTCCAAAACGCTACACAAAGTGTGTACGAAGTTGCTTTATTTACATTTCTATAAATTATATTTACGAACTCTTCTTCTACACTTCCAAAACGCTTCGCAAAGTGTATACGAAGCGTTGCGATAAGCTTTGTTTACGCTTCAGTAACTTGTATTTAGCAGCTCTTCATCTACATTTCCAAAATTTTCCGCAAAATGTGTACAAAACATCCCAGATAGCACAGAGAATTCAAAAAAAATTTAGACATACGTTGCCATTTTTGAGTTCATCTTTAGATATAAAAAAAATTCTTTTGACTGAACTGAACTCTAAAGAATTCTTTCTGCATCTGAAAATAAATTCAGAATTGATGACATACGACTGAATTTTTTTTAATTCTTTTTTAATTCTCTGCGCTATCTGGGATTGCAATACGCTTTGTTCACACTCTTTGAGCAGCTCGAGAACATTTCATTAACGTTTGCTGGGCAGTTCGATGATACTTTGTTTACACCTCTTGAGAAGCTCGGCAACACCTAGATAGCATACAATATTTATGATAAAAATTTATAAATATTTATTTCGAATTATTATTTAAAATTATTGTATAAATATTTTATAAGTATTTTATATACACGCACCGGCGTTAATGCCATCCGTATATCCGTGCGACTCGCACACGATGACGCGTCACTCACACTCTGCTGCCTGTAGGTGAGACACGAGCAGCATGGAGTGGCGGAGTAGCGGGCTAGTGGTATACGATCGTCGGACGGCTTGGAGAGGGAATAGTGGTGGGAGTCGCGTCGATCTTCCATCCTCTATCGCAGACGTAAGAGCGAGAGAGATTACATTATAAGACGTCGCGGGCAGAAATGCCGTTCTAAAATATGTGTAACGCACACTAAGAAAACTCTCGACTCACACTGTCTCGTCTATACGTGAGCAATACGCGGTGTTCCGACGACTGTTTCGCTCGCTCGAACGTCTATGCATTTTTTCTTGTTAGCAAAGGAATTACTGTAATGTAAAAGGAGATCTTGAGGGAGCATTTTCAGAAGGCTTCGACAAGTGCTTCTTAATAGCTGCTCTTAAAAAAAAAAAATATTAGATTTATTTCAATATAGAATACTGAATCAATATAGAATACTGTAAAAATACAGCGCTTGTATAGGTTGTCGAAGTAGAGTATTTTTAATTTTAATGTTGCATAAACACGCGAGATATAATTATTTCATATTTTATGCGTTCGAGAATCATTCCATCGTTATAAAATTTGGTGGCCCTGAAAAAGGCCGATTTTTGCACCTGTTTCAAATAATTATTGTTCCTTATTACTATGGATACAGAAATGCGACCCATTTATGCTATCATCGTCCGCTGTTTTTCTTTCGTTGTCTGAGAAGAACTTCGGCTTCGACCCGACTTTCTCGCGATCTTGATTGATTCGATACCTAATCGATTCAATCAAGTTACCGTGCTGAATATTGGATTGCCTATTGACTGACTATTGACTATCGACCTCAATTTCTTCAGCACAAAAATCGGCTTTTTTCATCGGCGTATCGGTGCGCGTACATATAATATTTATAAAATATTACTGAACATATTTTTTTATCATATATATTGTATAAAGTATTTAGTAATATTTTGAATAAAGATTTTGATAGCTTTTTTCTTTATGTACACGCATCGGCGTTAATGCCGTCCGTATACCCGTGTGACTCACACACGATGACGCGTCACTCACCACTGCTGCTTTTAGGTGAGGCACGAGTAGCACAGTGTGGCGGAGAGGGCTAGCAGTATACGATCGTCGGACGTTTGGAGAGAGATTAGTAGTGGGATTCGCGGCGATCTTCCATCTTCTATCGCAGACGTAGGAGCGAGAAAAATAAGACATCGTGGACAGAAATGCCGTCCTAAAATATGTGTGACACGACTAAGAAAACGCTCAACTCACACTGTCGCGTCTATACGTAAGCAATACGCGGTGTCCCGACTGTTTCGCTCGCTCGAACGTCTATGTATTTTTTCTTGTTAGCAAGGAAATTATTGTAATGTAAAAGAAGATCTTGGGGAAGAGTTTTCAAGAGGCTTCGACAAGTGCTTCTTAACAGCTGCTCTT